>NC_041395.2:31680045-31977731 GCF_900747795.2 Erpetoichthys calabaricus
TCAAAAATAGCAGAAATGAAAGAAAGAGACAAATATTATAATGCTTTTATTATGTATTACTGTATCCTAGTCAGAGAGAAGCTGTAATTGTTGCAACAAACATAAAACCTGGGACACCTTGCCACAGTATCTCTGAAAAGGATATTTAATGATTAAATCCATCAATCTGGGGATGCGCCCAGTCCAGCTAGCATCGGGCACGAGGCAGAAACAATCCCCGGACAGGGCATCAGCTCATCGCAAGGTGAATACAAGCACACACATACACTGGAGTCATTTTAGTGGCACCAAGTCCCCAAATCTGCATATTTTTGGAAAGAAACTGGAGCACAGTGTGGAAACCCACCAGGAAAACATGTAAACTCCAGGCAGGGAACACAAGGGACGTGACTCCCTGAGAGACAGCAGTGCTACCGCTCCGCCACTGTGTCACCCCCATGTGTGTAATTATTAACAGTATTCATTATTTAAATGAAATTAACGATTTATCTGTAAAATGTAACATACATACTTTAACACATTTCATCGTGAAAGTGATATCAAGTATAAATCTAAGGATTCTAAATGTGCAGAGAGTTAGAATATCATAAATTTAACGTGTTCTGTGTGGTGATCTATTGCTATTTGCCGCTGCTGTCAGGTCAAGGAGGAAGCCCCAGAAGCACATAGCGATTAAAAACTAGGTCAGTTTTAAGATGACGTTTACGGCGGTCTGCTTTAATGATAAAGTAAACTACAAGATTAATGACGAAATTTCCACTTTAATCATAATATACACCTTAATTTTTTTCTCTGTGACTCAAATACAGCGCTGTACATTCTGTTGCTGTTATGAAGGTGCAAAAAAAAAAAAAGACGACACAGAAGATGATGAGACTTTTAAAATGTATCGTGTCATTATCCATCCATCCATCCATCCATCCATCCATCCATCCATCCATCCATCCATCCATCCATTGTCTCCCGCTTATCCAAGGTCGAGTCGCGGGGGCAGCAGCTTGAGTAGAGATGCCCAGACTTCCCTCTCCCCGGCCACTTCTTCTAGCTCTTCCAGGAGAATCCCAAGGCGTTCCCAGGCCAGTCGAGAGACATAGTCCCTCCAGCGTGTCCTGGGTCTTCCCCGGGGCCTCCTCCCGGTTAGACGTGCCCGGAACACCTCACCAGGGAGGCGTCCAGGAGGCATCCTGATCAGATGCCCGAGCTACCTCATCTGACTCCTCTCGATGCAGAGGAGCAGCGGCTCTACTCTGAGCCCCTCCCTGATGACTGAGCTTCTCACCCTATCTTTAAGGGAGAGCCCAGACACCCTGCGGAGGAAACTCATTTCAGCCATATCGTGTCATTATGATGGGGAATATGCGATGCCTGAATATAAAAGCACCACAAATGCATTTGTATGTCGGCATTTTGCTTCACCAACATCAACAATTCATCAAACATCAAAGCGCGCACATCGATCCTGGGGGATCCTCAAAGCAGCTTTCTGTCACACGTAGACAGTAAACAGAGACTCTGACGTCACATTCCAAATTTTATCATACTGACTTTTTGCTGGGACTGCAACTCACACATGCAAAACCATTTTTTTCTGAAGACCTGCTCAGAGGACGCGTCAAATGAATGCTGGGAACGTGTGGCAGCCATGATGCATGCGCGTTCTGAGAGTGAAGTATAAATGAGCCCTTAGTTTTAAGGGCAAAGATAGCTCAGAATCTTTAGGTGGGCCAATTTCAGATACCTTAAATTCTGTTATATTTGTTAAATTAGACAACATTAATTTTTTATCTTAAACATTTTTAAGCTATTTTTAGCTTGCGGATAGAAGACTTATTCTTAATCAAAATAGCCGTCATGATGCCATCAAACACCAAGGCACGTATCTGGAAAGAATGCAGTGTCCTTGCAAGATGTGAATAAAAAAATCTTTAAATATTGATTTCTAAATTAAAAAAAAAAAAATCACAGAATACAAAAATGACAAAGTTAACATAACCTTAATGAACTCCAGAACCTACTGGCCTTGCACATGAATTCAAACTGGAGAATCTCCTGTCCTTTGACAGCCCAAAGACAAGATATTTGGTATACTGGCTGGCTGTGGTTGTCTCCATAAGCACAGCCACTAATCAACGGTCCAGTTATCTCCTGCCTAAAGCTCACTGCTGTCAGGATAGGTTCTTGCTCACTGTAACTCTGTTCTGGAACATGTGACTATTGAAAAATAAAGGAAAGAGGGATAAAAAGCTTCCTTTCTAAAAAATAATATGAAATAGTAATATTCTTGACTTTGGATCTCCAAGCCTAAGATCTCACACTTATATTTATTATTCCTAATGCAGAGCAAATAACTTATTAAAATGTTACAGGAAGAGACAGAGTATAAGCAAACAAGCGGTTTAAAACTGAGTTGTATTATAAATGCATACAGTACCTTTTTTGGTATCCCACCATTCATAAAGGTCAGTACTTTCCTGAAAGAAAAATCACATGAGGGAAAAATATGATCATTGATATAATGAACTGAAATGATTGCTGTGGAAACACCAAAATGCTACTAGGGGTCACCACAACCAGAATAAAAATACCAAAAATCTTTTATTATAGAAAGAAAAAAAAGTTTTAACTTAACTTAAAGAGTACATGTGAGGGATGAAGAAAATAAAAAAGGAACAACATCAAGCAAAAAATTAAATCTTGCAGACATAGCAGGTTCAGCCTACAGAGTGAAGCTGCAGACGTATGTGACTGGAATTACCTGGAGGTGTAGAAGTTTCACAGTACCACCAAGGACTGTCCTAACCTTCACCTTCTGTCTCTCTCACACTTCTTTCCTCTTTACCTTTCTAGCTGAGTGCCTTCAGTTATGTTATCCTCTGTCCTCAATCTAAATTTCACTCTTCCATTCTATTCTTCACTCCCCATCTTTGTCACACTTCCAGGACATTACTGAAATTGCGTCTGGGATCAGTGTTAGGTCTTTAATATTGTGTTGTCCATGAGAGCTCCTACTAGATCCCGAAACCTTTGCATCACTGTTTATTGACCTGTCGTTAGGTGGTCCTTGGTTTATCTTAGTAGCAGTACATGTGTTGTCCCCTTGCATTTCTTACTTTTTCTGAAATGTTTAGGTACCCTTTGTAGCTTTTGGGTCTCCTGCCCTTCACAACAGGAATTAGAATCTTGCCTGTTCCAGGCTCAAAACCACTTGCCTCCATGACTCACTGGAAATGGAGATCCTGTTGATGCTATTTGCCTTAGGTCCACGTGGTTTGCAGGATGTGCTTTTTAAAGATATCACTTGTGTTTTGAAATTTTCTCATATAATGCCTATATTTTTCTGAGATTTTTCTATATAAGGAAGACTTAAATTTCAACTTAAGGTAATTATTTCCTGTAATCATGGAACCATGCAATGATGCAATGTTGCAAGTTGATTAGTACTTATAAGTAATAATTAGTGCTATGCTGGTGTTACACAGCTATACCTATTGTTCCCTCCAGAGAACCACATGGTATCAGCTAGAATCTCTTCATGTCTCACTGATATTGCAACCTGGATGAAGAAACACCAACTCCAGCATGACTTGGTGAAGTTGGACCTTCTTGATATCCCAGATCATCCATCTATTTAGAACCCATCTCTACTTGGCTTAGTTTTTTATTTCTTACACCTGCCAAGTCAGGAAGCAACCTTGGGGAGTTCATTAATGACTAGCTGTCCTTCAAGGACCATGTTGCTCCATTGTCTTGGTCTGGCACATTCACACTTTGCAAGATCAGACCGTATCTGATAGAATTTGCAGCACAACTCTTGGTCCAGGCTCTGGTCTTGCTGTGGCTGGAGTACTGCAACTCTGCTGACAGGAGCATTAACATGTGGCACCATGCTAGAACTCAATATGTGCTTTTACAGGAAGACAGTGTAGTGATCTGAAGAGAGGAGTGACACATGTCCGTTTCAGCTGTTTGAACACCAGATGCACCATTGCATTCTCAATCATCTGGAGTGGAACGGCTTGTGTGCAACCGGCTGAGGAGGGTATGTGTTACTCATCTCTTCAGATCACTACACTGTCTTCCTGTAGCAGCACATGATAATTCTAAACCTTGATGCTTGCCTACAGAGTAGTCAGTGGGCTTACACTTATATATACAGTATGGACACATTTGTGATTCCCTATACTCCTTCTTGACCACTCAGGTCTGCCATTGAACAGTGTCTGGTGATGCCAACCTTATGTGGTTTCAAATCACAGTCCAGACTCTTTTCATGTGTAACTCCTGGCTAGTGGAGTGAGGTGCCCACCTTCATTTGAAATGCTGACTCCCTCAATGTGTTGAAGAAGACTCTGTTGTTTGATAAATTTCTGTCTAAATTAGGTTTTGTAAATCTGGGAATTGTAGTTTGTCACTTATATTTTGTATTGAGCTATTCACTCGTGGTAATCCATGTTGTACCCTTGTTCTTTTACTCTTGTCCCTAAACAAGATGTTACTCGAATACGCTAACCTCTTTTCTAGGTCACATTGGATAAGGTGTCTGCTAATAAGTGTACTGTAAATGTGAATGTAATAATTTCACTGTACTCTGTACACATGATAATAAGGACCCTATCCACCTTAATAAAAGGAGAAATAATTGTTTGTCTGTACAGTTGCTATGTCTCTGTTATATACAATTTGGTATGGGATGCATAAAAACAGTGCTAATGCTTGTGATGCACCATCTGTTGGAATGAACAATGCAACAAATTTTAATACTACATGCATTTGTAAAATACATTTCAATAGATGGTGCACTGTAAATGTTAACACTAAATGCAGTGAGGTCTATGTTGATTATTTAGATTTCAACCCATCTTAGATGGTCATCACAGCTAGTAAACCTACAAAGCTACTGCTTCCTCAAGTCATGAGTGGTGACTGTTTTGAAACACAAGGTATCTGAGGCTTATTGTGAGATCAAAAGGAAATAATCAGAAGATGATAACATGAGCCAAAAACAGTACTCAGGAAGGAAAGGTCAAAGTTAGGAGGTTCAAAAGACAAGGAAACTAAGGAACAAGGGCAAAACGAGAGTCAAAATCTAAGCAGAAAAGGAGTTTAAAAATAACAAGAGAACAGAACTTGATGTTAGGTCCTACTTGGTATAGAAGCCAACTATCACCAATAAAGAACTTGATTTTGAGACATGGATAAAGTAAACAGAAAATGCCATTATATTGATACTGTCACCTCCCATGATGTCAAACACATGACAATAGCAGTCACACAAGGCATCCCACCACTTTGCACAGACAAGGGAAGAAATGAGTGGAGAACAAAAAATTTTTAGCTGCATTAAAATAATTCAAAATTATCAATAAATCCATAAAACAGAAATGACATAAAAAAACAAATTCACCAAAAAACACAAATAAGACATTTTAACTCTTTTAGTGATAGGCTGGATTAATCTTCAATTAATAATTCAATTAGTGGCCAGCTTTGAAATCTTGGGAAACAAGAACAAAATACACACCATGTGTGTGAATGAATGGACTAAAGATTAAACAAAAGAAGATATTGTTCTTAAAGGGTCTGATGCTCTGGGACAAGTAAGTATTCTGCCTTCTCTCTGGCATCTTTTTTGTCTTTGTTTCAAACTAAATTAGGTTATTTGAAAATATAATTATTTCCAATGTCAGCATTTCCAGATTTGTAATACTATAATGGCGATTACATGTTTTTCCTCATTTGGGGATAATTGTGACCTTTTTATTGGTATTATTTTGACCAAATATTTTGCAACCTCTATTTGTAAACTTTTTTTGGTGCATTAAATGGATGAGGGTGCATTCATTTAGAATGTTTTTTGCTTTTTATCCCCCAAAAAATTAGAATTGAAGTCCATCTTACCATAATGCATAATTCTTGCTTACTCATAAACCATGAGGTTTCTTTTGCCAAACTGCTGATCTGGTGCAGTGCAGAAGGACACTGTGAATGCATAAGCAGAATAGACAAAATTTAAAAAGTCACCAGGAATGAAAGTCCCACAGAGACTTGCGACCAACGCATGCCATACCCGTTTAAACAGAAAATGGAACCACCAAGATGCAGCAAGAATGGCTACATGTAAAAAATACATCTTCCAAAACACTTTCATTGGACATTGTGACATGATAGCACCACCTTGGCCTTGTGTTGATCCACAATAACATCAAGGACATCTCAAATATGTCTTGTTTTAACCAAAAACTCAACCAAGTGGTGATTAGAGGAAGAGCCAAGTGTCTTAGACATAAGAAAAGCAAATCATTTAGCCACATTCTGGGCTTACCTGTGAAGGGTGACATATTCGTCTTTAGGAAGCGGGTGGCTCTTCTCTTTCCCAGTCACAGATGCCTCCCCAGAACCTCTGTTCCATGCTCACTCTTACCTTGTTTCTTCTCTAGCTTCACTTCATCCCTACTTATGAAGATTTACCTCCAACTGACCACCCAGTTGTAGACTCATTTGGTTTCTTACCCGATCAGACTGTTTGGATCTGTTGTGTGGTGTGCTAGGATCTTGTACGATTAATTAATTCATTAATTTGTTTATGTCACCTGTGGGTTAAATCTGCTCTTTCATTCATCTGTATTTGTCTGGCTCCTCTTTACAAAGCTGACCAGAATTTGGTGCACATCAGTTTGGTGTTGAAGCTTGTCTGAAGAAGAAAGATGGAGGTGTGGAATGGTAGCAGACTTTTGAAAAGCTCCAAAGGTGTTTATTATTTTAGGTTGAGGGGGCTACTATTACCTGATGTCTTTTTGTGGGTTTCTGCTTGGTGTTCTCTGCTTTCAAAATAGCTCACAATGTGAAGGAGATTTAAAACGCAAGAATTTACAAAGGCAAACTATTTTTTGTGATCCATGAGTACCTTCATTTCACACAAATACAGCATGTATTCTTTGCTTTTCCATGTGGCAGAAATTGCAATCATTTAACTAGAAACTGATACCAAATAACCAGGGTTTAATCAATTGGGCAAACATTCGTTAAAGGTATAAAAGAAGATTTAATTATTGGGGGCCAGAAACTCATAAACCTATATTCTTAATTCTTTTGTGAGATGGAGCCTTTCTTTTATTTTTAATTAATTGCTGTCCTAGCTTTAAATATAACACAGTGACTGCCATATCACCACCTAATACTGAAACAATGCTGGAACAGAAAAGCTTTTGTAGATACCAGGGTGATGCTACCACAAATAACATCATCAACAACAGGAAAGAAAACATACAGTTACAAGCACGGATGATAATATTCTGAAAATGCCAAAGCTGTTTTGAATATCTGTCAGTAGGCCTTAATGTAGGGCCTCACAGTAAGGAGACCAGGTTTCACGTCCACGGTTCTCCTTGCATAGAGTTTGCAGGTTCTCCCCGTTTCTGCTTGGGTTTCCTCCGGGTGCTCTGGCTTTCTCCAACTGCCTAAAGACATGCAGGTTAGGTGAATTGGTCATGCAAAATTGGTCCCTGTGATGGGCTGGAACCCTGTCCAGGGTTTGTTCCTGCCTTGTGCCCTGTTATAGGTGGGATAGGCTTCAGCTCTCCCACCTGCAACCCTTTTCTGGATTAAAGTGGTTAGAAAATGACTTGCATCTATGTATGTTGACTACAAACTTTTGATAAGTTTATAATATGCCTCTGACTACTGTGCATTGATGGTCCCCTGTCTCAAAAAGGGCCCAGAAGAGCTACAAGGATTAAGGTTTTAGATTTATGAGTTATTAGGGGGCTTTGCCCCCTGCACACTTTGCTCACCAAATACCCCCCCCCCCCCACTTTGCTCACGTTGTGAAGAGGGGGGCTGAACGTACCCCAAGGAGATGCGGTCACTCCTCCGAAACCCCATCTTAAATGGTGATACAATGGGAAACAAATATAGTTTTTTTTTACCTCCTCTTTGCTCGATCAGCTGCTGGCTTCCTGCTGCTGCCATGCCACGTGATCTGCATCTCTTGCGGTGCACTTCTGTCATATCACCTATATCCATATTTTCAATCTCTTTTCGCTTTTACCTTTTCATCAATATCGCATTGAATTTTGATTCTGTGTTTGGAATTACATTGTGACAACGCAACGTATAACTGCCGTGAGTAAATATCGTTTCTTTCTCTCTACAAGAAATGTGTCTGACAATAGCATTCACACAAATGAGAAATAATTTCTCTCGTGGGATTTCACTTTCACCAAACAACAAAGCTTTATTCTCGTAGATACGCCTCTTCATTGGGAAGAAACACTATTTTTTTCCCTGATGGCAACACAAATTATACAATCTACAAGTCTCCCATTTAAAGTTTAAATCCGAACAATATATTCAATCTCTTTTCACTGTTCTGTTATTTCGAATAATAATTTCCGTTTGTTTGTGCTAGTGCAATCTTTACTATCATTTTTTTGAGACTTTCGAATTTTTGTACTTCCATTATCTCTAACCTTCTCTGCATGTGTACCGCGCCAACATTTTTGAATTCTTTATGACGTTCTACTTTGTCATCTACTCTTTTTTTATTTCTGGCCCTGGGCCTGGTTAAATCTCTTGGCACAAAGTCTCGTCTCGCGGGACGTGAAAGTGTCTCTCTGAGAAATTCACGTCTCGTTTCCTTCCAACCTTCAAAGATTTTTTTTTATAAAGGAGAGATAAGGAATGACTGAAAGAAGAGAATTTCTTTCCATCTATCCCTTCATTAATCTGTCTAATTCTAACTTATGGTTGCAGTGAGTTGCTGCTGATTATAACCATATTGGGTGTATGAAACCACTCTGGACAGGATGTCAGTGCTTCAAGGGAAACATATTCTCTACTGATAGACTCTACTGATAGACTCTAAAAGTCTGTCATCATTAGGATTTGGGTGGAAAACTGTAGTAATGTAAAATTGTTCAACCTATTTAATCCAATGGACCATTAGACAGAAGCAAAACCCAGAGGTGTTGAAAAGAAAGCAAAAAAACTACCCTGAGACCCAATATTCAGACCTTTTGTATGAAATCCCAAGCCATGAGGTCAGACGAATTGCCCACAGAGCTTAGAAGTGTTATTGGGGGGTGGGGGGATAAAGGGGGGAGAGAAGGAGAGCAGGTTATATCTAATCTATTCTTGTAATTCTTATAATTATAAATATCAATGCAACAATAGGCTAAAATGCAATAACTCATGGGGAATCTTGAAACTAAGATTAAAACTGCCATATTACCAATTAAAACTATAAAATGACATTAAAAACTCAGAATCAATGTCTCCATGATGGGACAGTTAACTTTGTGAGCTGGAATGTTAAAGGCCTGAATCACGAATTAAAGAGAAAGAAAGTATGCTCTCACCTAACAGGCTTAAACGCTAAAATAGTATTTTTACAGGAGACCCACTTACTAACCAAGGATCAGTTCAGACAACAAAAAGACTGGACTGGCCAAATGTTCCATTCTAGCTTTATAAAGAAAACTAGAGGGGTGGGAATTCTCATACATAGAACAGTTCCATTTGTAGCATCAGATGTAGTGTCGGACCCTGAAGGGAGATATGTGATGGTCATGGGCAACTTATATAACAGTAAAATTATTTTGATAAATGTTTATGCACCCAATGTTGATGATAAGGAATTCATGCAAAATCTATTTGCATCCGTTCCCTATGTGAACACTCATAAAATTATAATGGCTGGGGACTTTAATTGTGTTTTAAATCCACTCTTAGATAGGACTCCTGTGACAGGGGGGACGACATCTAATACTGCAAAGATAATTACACAGTTTTTGAATGATCACAACTTATCAGACCCCTGGAGGTTTCTTAACCCAAACTCAAGAACATATTCGTTCTACTCACCAGTGCATTATAGCTACTCAAGAATTGATTATTTTTGTATAGATAATAATTTCTTGCCTACAATTAAATCATGCAAATATGACACAATTGTTATCTCTGACCATGCCCCTCTAGTCTTGGAGCTAAAATCAATAAGCCCCTCACACTCACCTCGCAGATGGCGTCTTAACCCTCTTTTATTGGCAGACGAGAACTGCACAGAATTTATATCCAAACAAATCAGCTTCTTCCTAGAGACAAACACGTCCACAGAGGTTTCTGCAGGAACACTCTGGGAAACTCTAAAGGCCTTCTTAAGAGGACAGATTATTTCATATCTTTCCCACAGAAATAAATTAGAAACCAAGAAAGTGTCAGAGCTAAGAAATGAAATTACTAGAATAGATGAAGAACAAGCCAGACGTCCAAATGAAGTTCTCCACAGGAAAAGGCAGGCCCTACATACAGAACTTAACATCTTAACAACTAAAGAAACTGAACAACTTATTTATAAGTCTAGACAGCATTACTATGAACATGGAGAAAAGGCTAATAAGCTTTTAGCTCAACAAATTCATAAACAAGAAGTTCACAATGCAATACCAGTAATCACCAACAAGAATGGAGAAGAAATCATCGACCATAATAAAATAATGCACACATTTAGAGATTACTATAACTCTTTATATTCCACTGAGCCCAAAGAAGACAACACACAATCTAATGCATTTCTGGATACTTCACAGATACCACAAATAGATGCTTTAAGTGCTGAGGAACTGGATAAACCTCTAACGCTAACAGAATTACTAGACACTATAAAGTCACTACAAAGCGGGAAATCATCAGGCCCTGATGGTTACCCTGTAGAATTTTATAAGAAATTCTCCACTCAGCTAGCTCCCCTCTTATTGGCAACATTTACAGAAGCTAGAGACAACCAAATACTACCTCAAACATTTCGACAAGCATTAATCACTGTATTTCCTAAACAAAATAAGGACTTGTTACAATGTGCATCATACAGACCAATTTCACTCCTGAATAATAATGTTAAGATACTCTCAAAAATCCTAGCTAGAAGGATGGAGAAAGTGCTGCCCTCGGTAATATCACAAGATCAAACTGGATTTATTAAAGGCCGACACCTATCTTCAAATCTCCGACGCTTGTTTAATGTTATATATTCACCAGCAAAATCAAACACCCCAGAGATATTACTATCATTAGACGCAGAAAAAGCATTTGACATGATTGAATGGAATTACCTTTTCACTGCATTGGAGAAATTTGGGTTTGGCCCGAATATTTGTGCTTGGATCAAACTACTGTATACCAGTCCAGAAGCTTCAGTTTGTATTAATAAAATTTGCTCAGACTACTTTAAACTAGAACGTGGTACCAGAAAAGGATGTCCCTTGTCGCCACTGTTGTTTGCAATCGCTATTGAACCACTGGCAGTTCACTGCCGAAATTCTTATCAGATAAAGGGGATTGTCAGAGAAGGACTGGAACAGAAAATTTCTCTATATGCAGATGATATGGTCTTATATATATCGGACCCAGAAAACACTGTCCCTGTTGTTTTAACAGCACTAATAGAATTTCAAAAGATATCTGGTCTTAGAATTAATCTGAATAAAAGTATACTCTTTCCAGTGAATTCACAAGCATATAATATTAGATTAGACACCCTACCTTTTACCATAGCAGATCAGTTTAAATACCTAGGGGTAAATATCACAAGTAAACATAAAGCTCTTTATCAACAAAATTTTGGCGTCTGTATGGAAAAAATTAAGCAAGACTTGCATAGATGGTCAACCCTTCATCTCACTCTAGCCGGAAGAATTAACATTGTTAAGATGAATATCCTTCCTAAACTTCTCTTTTTATTTCAAAACATTCCAATATATATCAATAAATCGTTTTTTAAACAGTTAGATTCAATAATAACCTCATTCATTTGGAACTCAAAACACCCACGTATCCGAAGAGCGACCCTACAAAGACCTCAGGCAGAAGGTGGCATGGCTTTACCTAATTTTCAGTTTTATTACTGGGCAGCAAACATACAAGCCATAAAAACCTGGACACAAATAAATGAACATACACAGGCTTGGTCCGCAATAGAAGTAAAATCCTGTAGTACTTCTTTATATTCCCTGCTCTGCTCTCCAATAAATGAAAGTTATCGCAAATATACTAATAACCCAATTGTGCTTTACTCACTCAGAATATGGAACCAAATTAGAAAGCATTTTAAGATGGAAAATCTTTTATCAGTGGCACCTCTGCAAGAGAACCACCTCTTTCAACCTTCGCAAGTATATCCAGTTTTTAATACCTGTAAAAGTTTTGGGATTAAAATGCTCAGAGATCTTTATATAGACAACATATTTGCATCTTTTGAACAATTACGTTCAAAATTCAACCTCCCAGCTACACATTTCTTTTACTATCTTCAAATTAGAAATTTTGTTAAACAGAAATTGCCCGATTTCCCCCAATTTGCATCCTCCACAATGCTGGAAAAAATACTGCTCAATTTTGAGGAAACAAACACTATTTCTGCAATATATAAAATCTTATTAGAGTCCCTACCTTTCAAAGATCCAAGAGGACATTGGGAAGAAGATCTCTTAATCAATATATCAGAAAAGGAGTGGAAGGTAGCAAAGCAGAGAATTCACTCGAGTTGTATATGCACAAAGCATAGAATTATTCAACTAAAAATTATATATCGAGCTCATCTGTCTCGCTTAAAACTGTCCAAAATGTTTCCAGGCCAGGATCCAACCTGCGAGCGCTGCAACCAAGCTCCTGCCTCACTGGGTCACATGTTCTGGGCCTGCACCAAACTAACATCATTTTGGACAAAAATTTTTAAGTGCCTCTCAGACAGCCTTGGCATCACAATCCCTTCTAACCCACTAACAGCTGTGTTTGGTGTCCTTCCAGATGGACTGGAATTGGAGAAGGACAAGCAAACGGTGATTGCATTCACATCACTTTTGGCACGCAGACTTATTTTGTTAAATTGGAAGAATCCTAATTCTCCTCTTATAAGTCAGTGGGAAACCGATGTTTTATATTATTTGAAATTGGAAAAAATCAAATTTTCAGTTAGAGGATCTGTACAACATTTTTTCAAAACATGGCAGGATTTAATCAATATTATTTTAGAATAAGAGAAATAACTATTATTGCATTTAACTCCCTTCTCCATCTCTTATTTACATAGATATTTACTTCTCCCTTTCTTTTGTTTAATGTTGCCTTATTAAAAAGCCTTAAGCAATTTTCCTTTAGCTAAGCTCTCCTTCTCAGGGGTGGGGTTTGATTATTCTTCAAATTTGTTGGGTTATAAATTGATCTGTTTGTATGGAATGATTACAATGAAAATTAATAAAATAAAAATATTAAAAAAAAAAAAAAAAAAAAAGAAGTGTTATTGTGTGATCTGGGGAAGGCTACAAGAAATATAAGTAACCTCTGTAATTCTTAAAGGAAATAAACTGGGAACAATAATGTCTCTTCCTAAAGTTGGTCAGCCAGCCGGCTAATTTGAGCAAATGGAAAAGAACGGCCTTGGTAAGAGAAGTGACCATGATCCCAATGGTCACTCTGGCTCAGCACTTGAGAACTTGTGTGGAGATGGGATAAACTTCAGGAAGGACAACCATAACTACAGCACTCTACCGGGCTTAATGGCAGTGTGATCAGATGGAAGTTTCTCCTCAGTAAAATACACATGGAAGCTTACTTGGAGCTTGCAAAAAGGCACCTAAAAGACATTGACAAAAGGCACCTAAAGGACTCTCAGATTGTGCAAAACAATATTCTCTGGTCTGATAAAGCCAACATTAAACTGTCTGGCCTAATTGCAAGCTTCATGTCTGGAGGACAACAGACAATGCTCATTACTTGTGCAATAACATTCCAACAATTAAGAATGGTGGGGAAGGCATCATGCTGTGGGGTTGTTTTATTTTCTAGGGTCATGGACTGGGAGACTAGTCAGGGTTGAGGGACAGATGAATGGACCAAAGTACAGAGATATCTTTAAAGAAAACGTGCTCCAGACTAGTTAGGAGCTCAGACAGGTCCTAAGACAACACCGAAGTGGATTAGGGACATCTCTGGGAATGCCCTTCAGTGGCCCAGCCAGAGCCCAGACTTGAACTCAGACAAACCGTTCTGGATAGACCTGAAAGTAACTGTCCACCGATGGCCTCCATCTAATTTGACAGAGCTTGGGAGGATATGCAGAAAAGAATGGCAGAAAATCTCCAAAACCAGATGAATGAACCTTGGCATGTCACACTCAAGAAGGCTATAACCAGTACCAAAGGACTTTCAATGAAAGAGTGAATAAAGGGTCTGCATACCTGTTTAAGTGTGATATTTAAGTTTTTTTTCTTTAATGAATTTTCAAAAACCTCTAAAGTCCTATTTTCGTTTTGTCTTTGTGGGGTATTGAGTGTTGCTTGATGAGGGAAAAATTAATTTAAATAATTTAAGCACAATCCTACAACATATAAAAAATATGTAAAGTGAAGGAGTCTGAATATTTTCTTAATACACTGCAATGTATACTGAATATACAGATATAAAGAGGGATGCGCTCTATCAAAGAGTGTAGATGCCACTGCTCATATCATGATACCAAATGTTGTTAATGCGTACTTCAAAGTAGTATAACTAAGAACATACATTTAACATTCACAAACCACATATGTGACATCCCGTCCATGATGGGTTTCTCTCTTCTCTTCATTTTTGCTGGGGCAGTCATCAGTGTTCCTTGACTTCTGTCCATTATTCTTTTTCTGGACCTGCTGTCTTCTGCTTCTATACTTTACAATATGTTTGATAGTAAGAACATAAGGCCTGAATTGAAAACTTTTTAAATTATCAAACATAATTTGATCATTTGGTCCATGTGAATTTACAAGAGTGTAGCTAAAAGGAGAGCCTTAAGGGCCTTCTTTCAAAAACGCAAAATTTCTAGGAAATGGTAAAAATGGCCTTTGCGAGCCTACATGGCCTGCTCTTATCTAAACCTGTCTTCAAAATTTAAATCTTTTCTAAGTGAATATCAGTAGTTTAACAAAGCAGAATGGAACTGAGTCTCTAAATGGCCACACTGCTTCAAAGTGAACAGCTCTACTAAAACTGACAGCAAAGGTTCAAGTCAGGTGATGTTGCTTCTCTGTACTGAAATGGCCTTTTCTAGACATGCATTTCTCAGTTAAAAGTGAAGATTCAGCAGTTGATCTCACCAGCCACATTTTTCCGTTTGCTTATGATGATGAAATTTCAAACTGTGGCTTTTGTGATGACTTGAAGAAAAAAAAATAACAAAAAAAAAATCAAACTTAATATGATACTGCTGTATCATCACAGCAAATGGTTAATTTATTAAGGACGCCAAAGTGAAAAACAGCACTAACTGTTTTTCATTTGCTACTGAATGGTATCAGATCTTTAGCTGAAAGAGAAAATACAGAAAAGGAATCCATTACCCTGATATAAATGAAAACCTTACATTTTAAGGAAGTATTTATCTGAAAAGAAAATACCCTGATGGAATCGATAACTGGTTACACTCCACTTAATTTCCATACTTGCAGCCCTCCACCTATCCATTGTGTAATCTGCTGATCCAGTTCACTAATGTCAACTATTTGCCTTTCTCAGTCTTTCTGGGCACAAGGCAAGAAGAAAGCCTGAACAGACAAGTGAAGAAAAAAGTAGTAGAAACTCTGTCCGTGTGTGTGTGTGTGTGTGTATGTGTATATTGTAGTTGAAATGAAAATTAGTCTCATTGCAAGTAGCCCAGGTATTTAACAAAGAGCTAGAACATGTCACAATCATCATCACTGTCTCAGACGCATGCATGGGAAACAGCCACAAGGCTTGTCAACTTGTAATCCCACTCCAAGCCAAGGATTGGCGCTGTCTTTTAATGCTTCTCCTTTCTTTCTTTCTGAAGAAAAGAACATATCACTGGCTCATGACATCACGTCCAGTTCCGGTGCTCCTGGACCCGCCCCTTCAGCCTCACCGACTTCATAACTGGCACTGTCACCATCTTTCTCCAGTCTGAGACTCTTGTCTGAAAAGGCATGTCTTATATGACACATTTAATTGTCACACAAGGTTTGCCTAAAGGTGCCCTAACCCTTTATCTGTGTTTCTGTGCTTTGTTTACAAACCAGACCTGGGGATGCCTTTCGCAAGAGACGTTCAGGGAGGTTACCAAATTACTCAATATTAAGCACCTTAAAACCTCAGTGTATCATCCTCAGACTGATGATTTAGTGCAGCACTTTAATCAAACAAATGTTACTCAAGGTGATCAGCGAGGATGGAAGGAACTGGGATCAGTTACTCCCCCTCACACTATTTGCATATCGGGAGGTCTCACAAGCCTAAACGGATTTCTCACCTTTTGAATTATTACATGGGTGACAACCCAGGGGGATATTGGATATCTGTTCCATCACATGGGAAGAATCCAGCAGGTCTATGCTGTACTCCTGGCACTGAGCGAAGCAGGCCTCAGGATCAACCCCTAGAAATGTTATTTTGAATTGATTGTGGCAAAGTATTTAGGCTACTAAGTGGACAGGGGTACAGTCTGACCACAATGTGCCAAAGTTAATTCTATCATGAAATGGCACCATCCGAAGATCAAGCGTCAGGTCTGAGCCTTCTTTATCAGGGCACTACTGTTGGTTTGTCCCTCACTTCTCTGACCAATCTTACAAAGAAGGAGGCCCACATACAGACTGACACTTTGGACACAGGTCTTCGTGTTGTGCTGAGCCAAAGGGCCAAAAGTGTTAAACACCCCATGATGTTCCTGAGACGGAAAATACTGGATCGGGAAACACGGTATTGGTGGAAAGAGAAGCCTTGTCAACAAAGTGGGCTATTAACCAACTGAGACACTGCCTCCTCAGCTGTGAGTTCATTGTATTGACTGACCTTGCACCCCACCAGTGGGTGAGACTTTGAATCAAATCCACGTGTCACCAGGTGGTTCTTGGAACTTCAACCAATCATAAAGGTTCTCTACATGTCAATGCTGATGCTCTCTCTCTCGTATTCATGACCTCACAGTTTGGGCTGCCGGACTTGATGGGTCTTGGCTGAGGGGAGGAGTCTTGTCACGTGTGTGTGCATAGGGGACAACTTAAGGGCTCTGATGATTGTAATGACCTATCTCTCCTGGTGTTAGCCCTGTGTTCTAATGCCTTTTATCTTCCCCCCTCTACAGACCGGATAACTGACAGCTGTAACACTTCTGACATCACTTCCGGTATCAGGCCGCATTGACGCACCTCTTCACATAGGACTGGAGGCCATTTTGAAATCAGTTCACTGTGAAACTCCTGTCTGAAAAGGCATTCTTTTTTGCAGTTATTACTTGGTTTTTTGATCTACTGCATTTCATTTATACAGGATCACCGGGTGGGGTGGGTCCCAACTCTTTATTGTGGTCTGTCTATGTACAAATACATGGGCAAGAAGGTAGCTTGGTAGCTATTGGTTGATGCTGCTGGTATTGGATCCAGTGTTCTTGGTTTTAATTCCATGCCCAGTCCTTGTCAATGTGAAGTTTGCATGTTCTCTCTGTGTTTGTGGTGGTCTTCCTCCAGGTCCTTGGTTTGTTCTCCCATATACTCAGTGATGTGCAGGTTAAGGAACCTTGAGTTTCTGTATCATTTTTATGTGACTGAGGGCCCTATGATAGGCAGGTATTGCTGGACTGGTTCTTGCCTTTTGCCTTATAATCGATAATAATATCTAGCATATCGGTTAAATATGTTTTGCTATTAATGTCTAACAATATCATATTTTAAAATGCAGGGGACCTATCTAAGCCAGTTCTTGCTTGGGGATATCTGCGACGTACCAGATCAAGGTAGGATTTTTACTTGCAGGTAGTCCTACTTGAAATTGCAAAGCAGGAACTGACTGGCCAAGCCAAATAGCCAGAGGAAATACATGTGGTGAGGACATTAAGGCTGGAGTGTAAGGGACAGGTGGCCATCTTCTACCCCTCCAGGAAGTAAGCATGGGCTGGAATGGGGCAGAGTCTGCCTGAGCTTAATCATTGACATCCCCACTCTACATGAGGCATGTCAAGGACCAATAGAGATGGATAAATGAGATCTGCAAAGCCATGCATTTCTTTTAGCTGCCCACTACAAACCATGCTGTCTCTGCCACTTTCCATCCACAGAGGAGTCCAATCCATTGCTCATTAAAGCAGACCAGAGACAAAGCCACCTGATAGTAAGCCTATAGATGCAAGATGAACTGCTACTTAAGTTGTAATAGTATTTTTTGTCACACTCATTTTATTTGTTATTATTGGACATTTAATAACACATAATTGATTACATTGTTACTTTCTCATCTGCCTGTTCTGGTACTCAATATAGTTGTCTGGGGTTATAGAATGTAAAAGAAAGGGGAGGTATTGATCACAATAGCAGTCAATTCTAACTGATTATGGGATTTGGGGCATTCTTTTAAGACCTACATAATAAAGAATATAATCAGAAAATAGGGTCAACTTAGGACCTTGCCACAACAAAACACACCTGATGCTGCCAAGACATGGATGAATTGGAATGAGCAGTATTGAGAATACCATTTTATGTCTTACTAGGAAACACGTGAACCTCTGGTCCTCTCAAGATCAACATTTCAGCCCCAGTAGTTCATGTGTACCGGCAGGTTACCACACCACATGTGCTTGACACACTGTAAATGCTAGAGCTATCATTCTTCTTTCTCCTATCACATAATCAGCTCCTGCAATTTGCCTCACAAACTAGCAGATATTCCTGTTCTTCTTTTAGTTTCTTCCAAGTCACCTTCTCAATCAGTTTGCCTATGCAGGTTGTCATAGATGAGACGCAAACCTTGATAACTTTGGGGAGGGTGCCAATAGCCATATTTTTTGCTTCACCAGCACATATAACATCATAAGCTTTTGATGAAGACCAAAATCAAGGTGTTACCTTCAGTGGTCCATGAGTAATTGTGTGACAGATGGGCACAACTCTTAGCATTTAATAAATATTAATAGATATGGAATATGCTGATGTAATATTCAGCATGTGCATATTTTGGTTAAATAAGTTGAAGGTCTTTCATATGAGTATGTGTGTGTGTATTAATATACCATATGATGAACTACCAGCCTGCAAGAGTCTGGTTCCTGCTTATTACCCATTGCAGCCAGAGTCACTCCATTCTTTTTACCCTAAAATAAATTAAGTAGGTTTGAGATTGAATGGATGGATGTAAGGAAGTTCCAGATCCCCCATTGTGTGTTTATTCATTCATTCAGATGCTAAATACTGTACATCAACATCTCACACAGATTTTGGTTAATTATGTGAGATTGCGTTGGTTTGGACATGTGCAGAGGAGAGATGCTGTGTATATTGGGAGAAGGATGCTAAGGATAGAGCTGCCAGGCAAGAGGAAAAAAGGAAGGACTAAGAGAAGGTTTACGGATGTGGTGAGAGAGGACATGCAGGTGATGGGTGTAACAGAACAAGATGCAGAGGACAGAAAGATATGGAAGAAGATGATCCGCTGTGGCAAACCCTAACGGGAGCAGCTGAAAGAAGAAGAAGATCCATATTTTTTTTTAATAAAGTACCACATCAGGTAAAATACATATAAAAGACTAAACATCCAGGGATTGAACAATGGCTATACCTTCATGCCACACAAAGCCTTTTCTAATGAAACAAAGAAACAAAAAATGAAGATATCTACTGTGCCGCCATGCACATAATGGAAACTAGACACCTTCTTTAATTATTGATCCGTTTCTCCCCCTACATTGTCCAAAATGGTTTTATCTCTGTGATATTTGTTGGATTTTTGAGCAAGTACTGGTCATTTAAGCTTCCACCATGACATCTCAATGGGTTTGATGTCTAAAGTTGGGTGGGCATTGACAAATTTTCAATTTCTTTTTTTTGAGCTGTTCTGATGAAGATTTGAATGTATGATGTAGGCCATAAATCTGGAATGTGTCAAGCATTCAAGGATTAAAAAAAGACCTGAGTGTTTATTGGCAATACCATCGTACCATCAAAGGTATTGACAAGAGATGAAAACATATCAACTTACCTGTTGGTATTTTTAAATGTTTTATAGTTCAGAAGTTTTAAAAAATTACATTTCTTAAAAGACTGCTTTGAAATATGAATTGTTACTAGAAGACAAAGTGCACAGCCTCCATCAAAGAAATGAGGGCTTCAAATGAAAATGTAAAAGGCACTGATAAAATCTGTGGTCTTCATCATTTTAAATAGGTCATTCCATTAAGAGACACAAACCCCCCTGCAATATATAAAGGTATACACACAACTGACCTCTGAGTTCTCCTTTAGCTGGCTTTTATGGTGAGTGATATCCATTCTGCAATCCTGTTCAAAAATTGAAAAGCATTTAATTAGTAAATTAGTAAAATGTACAGTAGAACCAACATGGAAACATATAGAATAAATCTTCAGGTAGCTTGCGATAGGTCGGCACCGAGCTGCTGTAAGTTTAAGAAATCAATGATTCTGAATTTGAATGCCTTGCCTGGTCACCATCACCCTGGATTCTCCCCATGTCCAATTAGGGTTTTCTCCATGAACTCCAGTTTTCTGCTCACATCCCAAGTTCGGTCTTAGAAAGACCCCATGTGGGTGTTTGTGTGATTGGGCCATACAATGGACTGCTGCCCCATCCAGGGCTAATTCCTGCATTGCTCCCAATTCTTCTCTTAAACTGAGCTAAACAGCTTTGAGATTGCTATGTCATTTTCATTAATTACATTAATCTGACATCTCTTCTTAAACAAACATGGAGTCTCCTTCAATAACATGCTTTATCTCAAACTTCTCGTTATCCATCTTGATTGCATTTTTTTATTTTCCAACAGTGTTCTGAAGAGTGCGTTTTTATCAAGTCTTTTTAGAATTTTAAAAATACAAATCTCATATCCATCCATTCTGTAGTAATTTCAAGAATGCGAAGAAAAGTCAAAATAGGCCCACATGAAATTCCTGTAAGCCGATGTCACAATATGTGTTGTAAGGTATATCAGACATTCAGAATAAGTTGTTCTCACCGCTGGACCACATCAAATGGCTGCAAATTGTTGGTCATGTCAAATTTAGAACCTACAGGATGTCTTTCTAGCACAGTCATGTCTGCCCCTTTTTTCTGACAACCAATAGCGTGAATCATGACAGAGCCGGTGCTGTACAAACAGTTAACAGCTACAGCAAGTTCAGCTACTATCTCCTCCCATTCTGTCTTGGTATGTAAAACATGAGCCATCAAACAGATGAGCCTCCCTCCTGTCTGTGAGGTTCTTATTCCTCGTCACTACATTCTATGCATTGTGCTTTCGGTTTGAGCGTTCAATGGCTGTCAGCTCTCATGCACGAAGAGCTCGCCCCTACAACTAAAGGAAAAACCTGTATGATTTAAAATTACGTAACTAACTTCAAGTGAGTGGCCACCAACTGCCTACAACTCGCTAGAATTATCTAAACAAAGTCTATGACTGGAAATCTCTGGAAAAGTTGTTGAATGTGACAAAGCCTTTAGGCAACTACAGCAGAACCTGCCATTCAGATCAGCATGCACTTGGTATGTCATTTCTGAAGAGCTTCTGTATTTTTATGTATTTGTATTATGTTGGACAAAACTAGTCAAACACCACTTATAGACTGTAGATTGTAGAGATAAAAATTTCTGTTAATTTCACTTACATTTTGGCGCAATAACTTTGTCAAAATGAAACTGAAACTAAATGACAGAAATGAGTGCAGAACCACTGAATGAAGAAACAACACACGAAAACAATCAAAACAGAATAAAAATTGAAGGTACTCATGACAGAAATGTGTGATTGGTCGTTATGCTTGTGAAATTTGCATGTTCCCTCTGTATGCTTGAGGGTTTCCCTCCCACATCCAAAAGACGTGTAGGTCAGGTTAATGGCCATATGGATGAGAGTGTCTGCCTGAGTGGGCCCTGTGACGGAGCCACCTGTTCCAATCCTGCAATTCTGAAATGGATTAAGTTGGTCTGAAAATGGTACATTACTTTACATACAGCTTGCCACATTATGTATTTTATATTTTGCCTTACTTCATAAAAATTACAAGAGACACCTGTACACCTGCTTATCCAGGCAATTATCTAATCAGCCAATCATATGCCTGCAGTACAATGCATAAACTCACACAGGTCAGAAGCTTCAGTGATTGTTCTTCAAACAACAGAACATTAAAAAATGTGATCTCAGTGATTTCCACCCTGGTACGATTGTTAGCGTCAGATGGGCTGGTTTGAGTACTCCTGTAACTGCTGATCTATTAGAGTTAACTCAGAATCTACAAAAAACAAACATCTGCATTTTTGCAGATGGAAAAGTAGTGTTGATGAGAGGTTGGAGGAGAATGGCCAGACTGGTTCATGCTGATAGAAAGACTATGCTGACTCAGATAAGCACTCTGTAGCACGATGGTGAGCAGAAAAGCATCTCAGAATGTCAAATCTTTGTGGGCTACAACAGTAGAAGACTATGACACTCCAACAGCTGAGACTGCAGTGGGCTCACCAAAACTTGAAAGCTGAAGACTGGAATAATGTAGCCAGATCTGATGAATCTCGATTTCTGCTGAGGCACTCAGAGGTTGGGGTCTGAATTTGGAAGCAAACAGCATACATCCATGCACCCAACGTGCCTTGTGTCAACGGTCCAGGCTGCTGCTGCTGCTGGTGTAATGGTGTGGAGAATGTTTTCTTGGCACACTTTGGGCCCGTTAATAGCAATAAATCATCATCTAATTGCCACAGCTTATCTGAGTATTGTTACATTCATAGCGGTGAGACAGAGCGGAGAGAGCACATTTACTCTGAACCCTCCATTTGTTCTAAATTTGCTGTTGCAATTCCACAATCACAATTCATACTTATCCCATGCAAATGAAAGTATTGACTGGTGTACAAAATAACGGATTTCAATTGTGACCTTAATTGAAATATTTAGTTGTTCTCAAAAGCTTTTACTGTAATTCTGAAGCTTTGCAGTAATCAATTTTAATACAGACTGTTCAACAAAAGGATAATAAGAAAAACAAAAGAATATTTTATTTAAGGTCAAAATTTAGTTTTTACTGTAAATATTATATTGTTTTTTTCTTAGTCTCGTCCCATTTTTTTATAAAATTGAAAACCATTTATGGTCTTACCTTTATAAATGAAGTCCATGTGCCTATCCTTCTCCACGAAAATCTCTGCCACTTTCTTGTAAAAATCCTCCTTATTTTCCTTTAGTTTTAAAAATCTTAATCTTCCATTTTGGCAGTCAGTCGGAACAAAAAATAAAAATAAATGGACTGCTGCAGTGCCCTTGACTTTCTGATATCAATAATTTATTGGCGCCCAGAGCCTCTGCGTAGAAGAACAGCAGCAATGAGCACCTGTTGAGCTCACATCCGCCCCCTTCTGTACGGCATGGTGCTGTCTGCCTCACCTTGTGCCTTTTCACTGCGGTTTTATGTCCGATCAGCAAGACTAAATATGTCACACACATTCATTAAAGATATTAGCCAGATTGTGGAAAGTCATGGTGTATAATAAACATGTCTGCAAACATTATATTGGTGACATACAGAGAGACAGCAACAGACACTCACCAATCGCATGCATCAACCCCGTGTGTGAGGGAGAGCGCAGTCCAAGGTGAGGCTCGTCTCGTTGCTGCCACACCTTGCGTTTCTCCATTGTATTTGAATAGGAAGGGTGCAAATTCAACGATTTTGACTATAAAAATTATCAAAATTATTGGAATCATACAGAAAACAAATTTATAGCATAGACCAGTGGACACATTTATTTTATGTTATCATTATTAGTTTTTTTTACTTTTCATGATGAGAGCCTCACCTGCATCCCTATTATCACACATCCCTGCTACGCAGCTACACAAAGGCTGAATGATTATTACAGCAAAGTCTTTTTTGCAAAGCAAAGAAGGATGCTGACAGTGTGGAGGAAGCAATTATGTGGTAAGTGAATTAATTGCAAAGCCAGGAAAGCTGTTCACCGAAGGGCAGTTTATTAAGGACTGTATGTTAAATATTGTGTCCAGAAAAGACAGGCTGTTCAAAAATATCTCCTTATCATCAAACAAAAAGGCAGAGAGAATAGGCGAGTTATCAAAAGACATTTGTGATCAGTTACGCGAGAAAGCTAAAGTTTTTACTGCATACTCCGTAGCGCTTGACGAAAGCACTGACAAAACCGACACTGCTCAACTAGTGATTTTCATTAGGGGTGTTAATTCCCACTTTGATGTGACTGAAGAATTGCTAAGTTTATGTCCATTATCACTGGCAATGGTATATATCAGCTTCAGTATGATGCGATTGAGCGTGCTGGTTTGTCATGGAATAAACTGGTAGGCATCACCACAGATGGAGCCCCGTCCATGACAGGCAAACAAAATAGACTGGTAGCGTTGATTCAAAACAATTAGAAGAGGAAAAAGCTGATCCAGCAGTAGTTTTACACTGCTTCAATATCAACAAGCACTGTGCAGCAAATGCTTAAAATTTGCATGTCATATCTGTTGTTCTGAAATGTATTGATTACATCAGGTCAAGGAGTTTACAGCATCGCCAGTTCAGAGCCTTTTTAGAAGAAATTGAGTCAACTTATGGTGATTGAAAGAGCCAATTTTATAAAGTTAAAGTTTTGAGTTAAACTCATATTAATGTTTGCTTAATTTGAATAGAATTTAAATTTCTTCCGTATTCACAGACAATGGTATAGTCTTTTCCCCTATAAGTTAGTAAGAGATAGAACCTTCTTGCTATAACTGAGAAACAGTGTGATAATAAGTTCAGTTGTGTTTAGAACAGGTCCCAGTAAGCAGGGACTTGAAAGCCTCATTTTCTACTCAGAGAAGGGATAAGCATACAGTTTTCTGACCGTCGTCGTTTAGAAATGGTTCAGAAATGTTAAGTAATTAGTAACGATTTAAAATGCAACAAGATTTAAGCTTTGAACAGAACTTTTCTTAACAAGAATGTTTCCCTTTTTTTGCTATTTTAATTTTCTTTTTTGTGTGAACTATTTTACCTAAAATTTTAACTAAAACTTTTAAAAACTAAAATATTTTGTCTGTGGAATCATTTCAGCATGTCAGGCTTTTGGTGAATCCCATTTTTAAGTTAGAGCTGCCAAACTTTGACAATTTTGGAAAAACGCAGCTGCAGTGATGTTCTTTACTGAGGTGTGCTATCTCAGATTTTTTGTATTGAGAACAGAGGTGAAAAATTTCATGGCAGAATGGATGTTCCTGAGTTGGAAGATACACAATGGGTCATGGACCTTGCTTTCTTACAGGAGCTGAACATACTTAACTGAAAGCTCCAGGGGCCTGATCAGCTCATCACAGCAGCTTATGAAAGTGTGAAAGCCTTCACTAGAAAATTGAAACTATGGAAAACACAGCTTTCTGCCAAGAAAAAATCTCATTAATTTCCCAACATGTAGATCTCTTGTGGAGGATGGCACAACATTCAGGAGTGATATACAGTGTATCCAGAAAGTATTCACAGCGCATCACTTTTTTCACATTTTGTTATGTTACACCCTTATTCCAAAATGGATTAAATTCATTTTTCCCTCAGAATTCTACACACAACACCCCATAATGACAACGTAAAAAAAGTTTACTTGAGGTTTTTGCAAATTTATTAAAAATAAAAAAATTGAGAAAGCACATGTACATTAAGTATTCACGGCCCACAGTTGACAGTTCATGTCAGAGCACAAACCAAGCATGAAATCAAAGGAATTGTCTGTAGACATCTGAAACAGGATTGTCTCGAGGCACATATCTGGGGAAGGTTACAGAAAACTTTCTGCTGCTTTGAAGGTCCCAATGAGCACAGTGGCCTCCGTCATCCGTAAGTGGAAGAAGTTCGAAACCACAAGGACTCTTCCTAGAGCTGGCCGGCCATCTAAACTGAGCGATCGGGGGAGAAAGGCCTTAGTCAGGGAGGTGACCAAGAACCCAATGGTCACTCTGTCAGAGCTCCAGAGGTCCTCTGTGGAGAGAGGAGAACCTTCCAGAAGGACAACCATCTCTGCAGCAATCCACCAGTAAGGCCTGTATGGTAAAGTGGACAGACGGAAGTCACTCCTTAGTAAAAGGCACATGGCAGCCCGCCTGGAGTTTGCCAAAAGGCACCTGAAGGACTCTCAGACCATAACAAAGAAAATTCTCTGGTCTGATGAGACAAAGATTGAACTCTTTGGTGTGAATGCCAGGCATCACTTTTGGAGGAAACCTGGCACCATCCCTACAGTGAAGCATGGTGGGGCAGCATCATGCTGTGGGGATGTTTTTCAGCGGCAGGAACTGGGAGACTAGTCAGGATAAAGGGAAAGATGACTGCAGCAATGTACAGAGACATCCTGGATGAAAACCTGCTCCAGAGCGCTCCTGACCTCAGACTGAGGCAACGGTTCATCTTTCAGCAGGACAACGACCCTAAGCACACAGCCAAGATATCAAAGGAGTGTCTTCAGGACAACTCTGTGAATGTCCTTGAGTGGCCCAGCCAGAGCCCAGACTTGAATCCGATTGAACATCTCTGGAGAGATCTTAAAATGGCTGTGCACCGACGCTTCCCAAACAACCTGATGGAGCTTGAGAAGTGCTGCAAAGAGGAATGGGCGAAACTGGCCAAGGATAGGTGTGCCAAGCTTGTGGCATCATATTCAACAAGACTTGAGGCTGTAATTGCTGCCAAAGGTGCATCGACAAAGTATTGAGCAAAGGCTGTGAATACTTATGGACAATGGATTTCTCCATCCATCCATCCATCCATTGTCTCCCGCTTATCCGAGGTCGGGTCGCGGGGGCAGCAGCTTGAGCAGAGATGCCCAGACTTCCCTCTCCCCGGCCACTTCTTCTAGCTCTTCCGGGAGAATCCCAAGGCGTTCCCAGGCCAGTCGAGAGACATAGTCCCTCCAGCGTGTCCTGGGTCTTCCCCGGGGCCTCCTCCCAGTTGGACGTGCCTGGAACACCTCACCAGGGAGGCGTCCAGGAGGCATCCTGATCAGATGCCCGAGCCACCTCATCTGACTCCTCTCGATGCGGAGGAGCAGCGGCTCTACTCTGAGCCCCTCCCGGATGACTGAGCTTCTCACCCTATCTTTAAGGGAAAGCCCAGACACCCTATGGAGGAAACTCATTTCAGCCGCTTGTATTCGCGATCTCGTTCTTTCGGTCACTACCCATAGCTCATGACCATAGGTGAGGGTAGGAACATAGATCGACTGGTAAATTGAGAGCTTCGCCTTGCGGCTCAGCTCCTTTTTCACCACGACAGACCGATGCAACGCCCGCATTACTGCGGATGCCGCACCAATCCGCCTGTTGATCTCACGCTCCATTCTTCCCTCACTCGTGAACAAGACCCCGAGATACTTGAACTCCTCCACTTGGGGCAGGATCTCGCTACGAACCCTGAGAGGGCACTCCACCCTTTTCCGGTTGAGGACCATGGTCTCGGATTTGGAGGTGCTGATTCTCATCCCAGCCGCTTCACACTCGGCTGCGAACCGATCCAGAGAGAGCTGAAGATCACGGCCTGATGAAGCAAACAGGACAACATCATCTGCAAAAAGCAGTGACCCAATCCTGAGCCCACCAAACCGGACCCCCTCAACACCCTGGCTGCGCCTAGAAATTCTGTCCATAAAAGTTATGAACAGAATCGGTGACAAAGGGCAGCCCTGGCGGAGTCCAACTCTCACTGGAAACGGGTTCGACTTACTGCCGGCAATGCGGACCAAGCTCTGGCACTGATCGTACAGGGACTGAACAGCCCTTATCAGGGGGGCCGGTACCCCATACTCTCGGAGTACCCCCCACAGGATTCCCCGAGGGACACGGTCGAATGCCTTTTCTAAGTCCACAAAACACATGTAGACTGGTTGGGCAAACTCCCATGCACCCTCCAGGACCCTGCTAAGGGTATAGAGCTGGTCCACTGTTCCGCGACCAGGACAAAAACCACACTGTTCCTCCTGAATCCGAGGCTCGACTATCCGACGGACCCTCCTCTCCAGGACCCCTGAATAGACTTTTCCAGGGAGGCTGAGGAGTGTGATCCCTCTGTAGTTGGAACACACCCTCCGATCCCCCTTCTTAAAGAGGGGGACCACCACCCCGGTCTGCCAATCCAGAGGCACTGTCCCTGATGTCCATACGATGTTGCAGAGGCGTGTCAGCCAAGACAGTCCTACAACATCCAGAGCCTTGAGGAACTCCGGGCGTATCTCATCCACCCCCGGGGCCCTGCCACCAAGGATTTTTTTGACCACCTCGGTGACCTCAGTCCCAGAGATGGGGGAGCCCACCTCAGAGTCCCCAGGCTCTGCTTCCTCATTGGAAGACATGTTAATGGGATTGAGGAGGTCTTCGAAGTATTCCCCCCACCGACCCACAACATCCCGAGTCGAGGTCAGCAGCGCACCATCCCCACCATATACAGTGTTGACACTGCACTGCTTCCCCTTCCTGAGACGCCGGATGGTGGACCAGAATCTCCTCGAAGCCGTCCGAAAGTCATTCTCCATGGCCTCCCCAAACTCCTCCCACGCCCGAGTTTTTGCCTCAGCAACCACCAAAGCCGCATTCCGCTTGGCCTGCCGGTACCTATCAGCTGCCTCCGGGGTCCCACAGGACAAAAGGGTCCTGTAGGACTCCTTCTTCAGCTTGACGGCATCCTTCACCGCCGGTGTCCACCAGCGGGTTCGGGGATTGCCGCCACGACAGGCACCGACCACCTTACGGCCACAGCTCCGGTCAGCTGCCTCAACAATAGAGGCACGGAACATGGCCCATTCGGACTCAATGTCCCCCACCTCCCTCGGGATGTGGTCGAAGTTCTGCCGGAGGTGGGAGTTGAAGCTACTTCTGACAGGGGGCTCTGCCAGACGTTCCCAGCAGACCCTCACAACACGTTTGGGCCTACCACGCCTGACCGGCATCCTCCCCCACCATCGAAGCCAACTCACCACCAGGTGGTGATCAGTTGACAGCTCCGCCCCTCTCTTCACCCGAGTGTCCAAGACATGTGGCCGCAAGTCCGACGACACGACCACAAAGTCGATCATCGAACTGAGGCCTAGGGTGTCCTGGTGCCAAATGCACATATGAACACCCCTATGCTTGAACATGGTGTTCGTTATGGACAATCCGTGACGAGCACAGAAATCCAATAACAAAACACCGCTCGGGTTCAGATCAGGGGGGCCATTCCTCCCAATCACGCCCTTCCAGGTCTCACTGTCATTGCCCACGTGAGCATTGAAGTCTCCCAGCAGAACGAGGGAGTCCCCAGAAGGTATGCCCTCTAGCACCCCCTCCAGGGACTCCAAAAAGGGTGGGTACTCCGAACTGCTGTTCGGTGCATACGCACAAACAACAGTTAGGACCCGTCCCCCCACCCGAAGGCGAAGGGAGGCTACCCTCTCGTCCACCGGGGTAAACCCCAATGTACAGGCTCCAAGTTGGGGGGCAATAAGTATACCCACACCTGCTCGGTGCCTCTCACCGGGGGCAACTCCAGAGTGGTAGAGAGTCCAGCCCCTCTCAAGGAGATTGGTTCCAGAGTCCAAGCTGTGCGTCGAGGTGAGTCCGACTATATCTAGCCGGAACCTCTCAACTTCGCGCACTAGCTCAGGCTCCTTCCCTTTCAGAGAGGTGACATTCCATGTCCCAAGAGCCAGTTTCTGTAGCCGAGGATCGGACCGCCAAGGTCCCCACCTTCGGCCACCACCCAACTCACACTGCACCCGACCTCCTTGGCCCCTCCCATAGGTGGTGAGCCCATGGGAAGACAATGGATTTCTCAGTTTTTTTATTTTTAATAAATTTGCAAAAAACTCGAGTAAACTTTTTTCACGTTGTCATTATGGGGTGTTGTGTATAGAATTCTGAGAAAAAAATGAATTTAATTCATTTTGGAATAAGGCTGTAACATAACAAAAGGTGGAAAAAGTGATGTGCTGTTAATACTTTCCGGATGCACTGTATATATATATCTGCTACTGAAAACCTACTGCAGGTATTTGATCACTGTTATGCTGACATTAGGTAACACCGCAACACCTTCCAGCTGTTTTCAGACCCCCTTTTAGCTGATGCGGAAAGTGTTCCAAGTTTGGTCCAAATGGAACTTATTGACTTGCAGTGCAATAGTGAGCTAAAATGTAAGTTCAGAGAGGCACAGGGAAATGCAGACTTGACTGGGCAGTTTCTGAGAGAATTACCTCCATCCTTTCCAGAGCTGTCCAAAATGTTCAGTCAGGTAATGTGCCTTTTTGGAAGCACATATCTGTGTGAGAAACTTTTCTCAACTATGAACTTTAATAAATATAAGTACAGGTGTAGGTTTACTGATGCTAATATTGAAGTTGAACTCAGAGTGTCCACTGTAAACTCCATTAGAGCAAATGTGGCAAGGCTGTGTGAGCAGAAACGCTGCCAGGTTTCTGGACAGAAATAGAATATAAAGTTAAATTTATTCATGGAATTGCATGTGTTAGTTTAATGCAAAGTTTTGTTAGTTTTTTTAAGTTAATTTAATGAAAAAAGAATTGCACATTTTAAAGTAATATATTTATAGTGTACAGTTTGTGTTTTGAAAAAATATATTATAATGGAAATAAAAATAGATTTAAAGAATGCTACTATCTCTTGTTGTACTTGAACATTCATGTGGCCTCTGTATGACATGGCAATACCAGTAGTGGCCCGAAGCCAGTTTGAGTTTGAGACCCCTGCCCTACCCAGTTTTTAGTATAGCACTCCTAAGAAATCGTAAGAATTTGCTCTGTGAGCATATGTGCTTTAGTCAAGTATCCCAGTATCCTCCTCAAGGTGAAAGATTCTGTGGTTCTGCTTAGCAGTAGCGGTTTCATTCCTAATTCAAACAAACTGAAATGCTTTGACTATGTAAAGTTCACAAACTGTGCTGCCTGCCACAGACTGCAGGAAACTGAGCATGAAAACAGCTATAGGATCTACAAGCTATGAAATCAGGAGAAGGTTCAGCGATTGGATATCATTTAGCATATTTAAATTGCATATTGTATGTATACTCTGGCAATAAAAACTGGAATTAATTAAAAACATTAATTATAAATTCTTTGATATTCAGAATTGCTTCATGTATATTGACAAGAATATATTAGGTTTCTTCAGTACTCTACCACTTTAAAATAGTACCCCTTTAGGATTCACCTGCTTCAGTACTTATTGGGGGCTTAGCCCCAGCTTGGACTTCTCACACTCTTTGTCATCTGTAGGGGCCCCCATTGGAATGTTTGAGCTGTACACACCTGAGATCAGAGGCTAAAGCCCTGGATGCTCCCCCTAATGATGCCACTTTCTTTAGGGTCTGCTGTTATCTCATGTGCTGCAAAGGGAACTGGAATTCCATAATAACAACTTGCCCAGAGTAAATAGTTATGGAAAATATGTAAATCAAGTACATAACACCTTGTAGTGTAACTGAAATGGAAATATTGAAGACCCTCACATCTTCCCTGGACATGTTTAGTATATGAGAAATACAGTGCTGGTTGGGTTGAATCACCTTTTCCTGACCAAGCTTTTTTATAGAGTGATCCAGGGGTCACCACCACCCTGAACTAAAAAAAAGAGTCCATGCTATAGTTTGATAAGTATTCTTAATTCGGGGGATTTGCATTTACTTCTGTTATTTATTTGTACTTTTGGTTTCACTTTGACAAATCTATTGCACAAAAATAAGTGTGAAATCAACAGAAATTATTCTGAAAGACTACAATCCATTAGAATTACAGTGCTTGCACAGTTGTTGCCAACATACCACAAATACACTAAACTCTGCTCTAGACACTCTTCAGAAATGACCAAAAAAGTGCACTCTGGGCTAAAGGGCAGGTGCTACTCCTGTAGCCTAAGAGATTTCATGGGTCTGCCACACATGCGCACCAGAGGGTCACCTTCCAGACTCATCTAAGGTATGCAGTACCACCCCAGAATGAGAGAGGGTGCTGTCACTAATAGTTATTTCTCCTTTTTCCCCTCACAATGGTGAGAAACTGCCCCTTTAGGGCAACAGAGTATAAGAAGTCCTGCCCCTTCCAGTCCAGATGATATAAAGGGATGCTTCCCTGGAAGGTGGTGTCACATTTGGACCTGAGTGCTTGACTGACCAGAACGTTTCTAATGCCAGAACCTACCAGAAAGAGCCTGTAGAGGGCAACAAAGAGGCTGTTGCCTATTTACTGTTTCAGAGGCTCCATCGTGTGTCTGTTGTCTTTGGTTTTTGCTGCAAGTTAAACAGGATTTTGACCCAGTCAGCACCCCAGCAATTTTGGGACTTCCTCTTGCCTTCTCACACGATCCCTAATAGGGCCTAATTTGGGTTTTCTCCTCCTTCTTGTAAAGATTACAAAATGAATGGATATATAGTCTGGGCTGCGGTGGGCTGGCACCCTGCCCGGGATTGATTCCTGCCTTGTGCCCTGTGTTGACTGGGATTGGCTCCAGCAGACCCCCGTGACCCTGTGTTCAGATTCAGCGGATTGGAAAATGGATAGATGGATATAGTCTGGGTTTTCAAAATTCACTGAAGGCTTCTTAAAAATATTAAGAGAAAAATAACCCTTCAGAACACTGGTGGAAAATAAAGGAACTAGCAATCAATGTGAAGAACAGGAAGCAAGTCATTGAAGGAGACAGCCATGTTTGTTTAAGGAGTTGTGTCAGATTAGAGCTTGAGGGACTTTGAAAAGTAAGAAGAGCATATGAATGACAAAGTGCTATAACAAAGGTGAAAATGTCTTCATTTTTAATGTGGCTTGTTTAGTGAAAGTGATACAGCAGTCTGGAGATGACTAATGCAAGATCATAATTTGAGTGCAGGAGGTTCCAATAGGCAGTAGACATGATGATAAACTGTTATGCAAGTGTCACTTCATTCATCCCTTGAACTTAAAACAGACTTAGAGAATTCAGGCACTTCAATCAGAAACAGTTTATTGCACAATAGGGAAGAGTAACCATGGGAGTAAACTATGCGGCGGGCGGCCAGGTTCCATGCCCGGCCGGGACACCCCTGCTGCATATGTTCCGGGGGAGCAACTATGGGCAGCTTAAAACTTCCCCTGGGACACTTGGTTGCAGCCTCCCTGGCTGGCAGTGATCCCTCAACCTCCCACAGGGCTCCATGGAAGATAGAGTCCTCAACAGCCCAATTGGGAGCTGAGGTGGCCGCCAGGGGGTGCTGCAGGGATTCCACAGCCCAGCTGGACAACTCTTCAGCCCCACCCGGAAGTGCAATTGGACCCAGGTGGTCAAGCACCTGGAACACTTCCGGGTGGGCTATATAAAGGACAGAAAACCACCACTGAGCCAGAATAAGGAGGAAGAGGATGAGGTTGCCTGGGAGGAGTGGTGATTCCAGAGGAAGAGTGTTTGGTCTGTGTATATTAAATTCTTTTGGGACTGTGTTGTGGCTGGAGGGTTCACGGGGAAGACGTGCCATCCAGCTGAAGAAAAATAAAAACCTGTGTCTTTTTACACGTGCCTCTGTGTCAGTCTGTGTCGGGTCTGGCGCAATATAGCGCCTTTATCAAAATTGGAAACCCTGACATGAAACAATACGTAGGTTTAAGCACACCAGGGGCATCTGCAGCTTGTCAGCTCCTCCTCCATCTAGTTCTGTTTTCCTCTGGACCTAACCGGCCCTGCAGATTCAAAAACCTCAGAGCTACTGCCCTGCGGAACGTCACTGGCCCTGTTTCATTCTTTCTTGTTCTGGAAGCCATTCTTCCACGTATGCTCCAAGAGTATTTCATAAACAAGCAATCTTTACTTTATATAGCGCAGTTCAGTAGTGAACAGCTTTCCCATGGTGTTTTACAATTATAGTGACTTTATTAAAATGATTACAGTATTTCTTTTTTAAAACAGGAACACAAGCAGGTAGAAGGACTTACTTAGCTGAAACACACAGTGAGACATAGTCAGATATAAGAACTGAACCAGCAATTTTGGGTTTTAAACTCTAAATTTATAGCGTCTGTTTCAAACTTTAGGTCATCCAGCTTCTTACCTCCAATAAAGACTTTTCCAGAAGTGAAGTGAATGTGAAACTAGAGAACATCGTTGAGACTTTGAATTTGTGTAGCCAAAAGACACAAAGCAACATCTGTAAAACATCTCACAAAATACCAATGAAGTATACTGTACTCAAACATGCCCTGCCATTTTCTATTCTGCTTAATCCAGACCAGGGTTCCTTAATAGGGGGGCAGTGGTTTGGGGGCTGTGGTGGGGACTGAAGCCTATCCCAGCTAGCATAAGGCAAAAGGCAGGAAGAAACTGTGGACTGGGTGCCAGTCCATCACAGGGTGACTACACACACACACACACACACACGCACACGCACACATACACACACCAGGGCCAATTTAGTGCCACCAGTTCACTTAACCTTCATGTCTGTGACAGTGAAAGGAAACTGGAGCACCCTGATGAAACCCACACAGGCTCAGGTAAAACATGCAAACTTCACGTCTGAAGGACCCCAGACACAAACACTGGTCTCCTTATTGCGAGGCAGCATAAATCAAGTGAATAATTTAAGTACCTCATTCATACTCTCCTTTAAAAAAATCATCAGATCTGCACCCCACAAATTTCTTTCTCTCAGTTTTACTGGAACCAAGGTTATTATAGTTTTGCCTTATTATATTAGTTTTTATTTCTATATTTTTTCTGACCTTACTTGGAAATTCAGTTTAGTTTTAGTTTTCCTTCATCGTGTATTTTTAGTTTTAGTTTCGTTTTTATTTCACAAAGACATTTCTATTTTATTTTTATATCTATTAGTTTCAATTTTAGTTTTAGTAATTATGGAGCTCCTACGGAGTTTAGTTTTGTGTCACGATCAGACAGAACTGTACACTTAACAGCTTTGGATACGAGTTTAATGTTAGTGGAAGCTTACTACATTAAATTGTTTACTATCTGGTTTTGTTTTGTCTGATAAAAACAAGCATAATCCAAACTAGATACTGAATATGAACAATTTTACACAATTTTATAATTTTTAAAATATTTTCTCATGAAAATCACGGGGGCTTAGGAAGAACAGGGCTCTTAGACTTGACTGAGTGTGTAGACCCCACCTAGCTGTATTGAGGGAAACAAAGAACAATAAGCATGTAGTGTCAAAGTTAGGGGTGGTGAGACTTGAATAGCCCAACATAAAGGACAGTAAACTCATAATGAGCAGAGCAAGAGCAGGTAATAGGAGTACGGACAGGCATAAAACAACAGAGACAGCATCTGAGATTAAGAACAATATATACATTATCTAAACCTGTTTATCCAGATTAGGATTACAGGAAACCTGAAGCCTACCCAAACAGGTTTGGATGTAAGGCAGGAAAAATCCCTGGTATGCAATATGTATGATAAGGCTGATGTTAAGAACAAAAAGAATATGATATTTCAACTATCTATTTTGAGAGAGAGAGAAAAACATTGAAAAAAGGGAGACAATATTTTAAAATATAATTCTGCTAATGGATTACTTTCACAATATCAGGTATTTTGAGTTGTGAATATGAACTATAAAAGATAAATTAATAAATTTAGAATAAATACAAAAACCCATTATATGTTTAGTTTTCCATCACTTGGCAGACTCTCTTTGCCTACCTACCTTTGTTTGTATCACTTCATTGTTAAACAATGTTTTTAAAGAAAAAGTGATTGGTCAGTAACAATATGCTGATCTTATATGATGACCTAGTCAGAGTGCCGTTTTATTTCCAACAACCGGGAGTGGCCTCCCCTCGACTTTCTTGTACAGTATAGGATATGGGGATGGATACTTGAGGAGTAAACTGCAAGACAATAATTATATTTTTATATTATGTAAATTAAGAAACCATCAACAACAAATAAAATCAAATTAATAATATATAGAACAATTATTATAACATTAAAGTTGAATAAATCGGACTCTGCAGCTGAATGAATAAAAAAAAAAAAAAAAATCGAGTATGTGTTCAGGTAAAGTACCACGTCTGGGTGATGGATTTGGCCCAAAAGTTAAAACAGATCTACAATTGTGGTGTAACAACCACATGCCGAATTTCATCCATCTATCCAGTTGCGTTTTTGAGTTATCATGTTTAGGCACGCACATACACGCGCGCACATGGACACACACACACGCACGCACAATTCCAAAAAACTGTATTTTTGGACTCCTGGAGGTCTATAACGTCAAGATTCATCAAAATACTGAGGTTGAATTTTTTCATGATTACTATACTTTCTCTATACTTCGTATATGAGAAAGTAAAAACGATTTCTCATTTGTGAAGTGACAGGTGAATTGCTGTCAACAAAAAAGCAGTCACCTGTTGACCAGCACATTTTGATTTCAGCCGTTTGAATTACATCTTGATGCACAACAAGCGCAAAGAAAGGCGGTATGTAAATAGCTTTCTATTTCACACGCTTTATGCACCCGCATTCACTTTACTCTGTCACCGCAAATGCTGTGTGAACAGCCGCCCTCCGTCACCAACCGCCGTTCACTGGATGAATATGTGCGGGTGGCTTGTGGTGGATGAATTTCTGTTTTAGAGTTAAAACTTACAAGGGTTAAAGACTAACAGCAAGAATATTCATTCAAAAACGAAAACTAAAAATATTTTAGCAAATTATTATTTTATTTCAGTTAGTCTTTCCAGCTTTCTCCCCGTGTCTGCGTGGGTTTCCTCCGGGCGCTCCGGTTTCCTCCCACAGTCCAAAGACATGCAGGTTAGGTGGATTGGCGATTCTAAATTGGCCCTAGTGTGTGCTTGGTGTGTGGGGGTGTTTGTGTGTGTCCTGCGGTGGATTGGCGCCCTGCCCGGGATTGGTTCCTGCCTTGTGCCCTGTGTTGGCTGGGATTGGCTCCAGCAGACCCACGTGACCCTGTGTTCGGATTCAGCGGGTTGGAAAATGGATGGATGGATGGATAGTCTTTCCAGCTACTTTAATAGTTTCGTTTAGTTTCAGTTTTTCATTTCGGTTTTGTTAATTATTTTATTTCAGTTTACGAAAATGTTTTTTTAACAATTGTTTCAGTTTTAATTTTGGCTTTCGTTAACTATAATAACCTTGACTGGAACAAATGCTAAGTTTTTACGTATCTATTCACCGTTTTAAGTAATAATTATTGTTTCATTAGCATTATGTTAATTTTCAACTTTTTTCTTTTAGTAATCTTCATGTGAGAAATATACTTGAAATGAAAGTAAAACATTTACTGTTTTTGCTTTTGTTGTTGTTATTGTTATTACTATTATTATTATACGGCCATTGCTATTTGTCCATGTATGGCTCTGCTGTCATTACTGTAATAATCCTGTTCTTTTGTCCCAGCATGGACTTATTTGGGTCCTTTGATTAAAAGGTTTAAGAACCCCTGCTTTCTTAACATTCTTTACAATACTGCATGTCTCCAAGAATTAAAAAAAAAATTCTGTTAGTAAAACAGGCAATACCAAAAACTGCCATATTCATGCATGTCCATCTGTTTTCTCTGTTCACGTATTACAATTCAGGGTGGTGGGAGGCTGGACGCTAGCCCTGAAGCATCAAGTGTATAAAGTAGGATGAAACAATGATAATAATAATAATAATAATAATAATAATAATAATAATAATAATAATAATAATTTGACAGATTGCCAAAATATGGCATGGCACATTCATGTCCCAAACTCCATCATACATCACAAAATACCAGAATCCTTATGAATAAAGCAGGGTGCTTGCCTCACATCCTGGAGGGCTGCAGATTTTCCTTCTTGCCTCTTTATTAATTATTAGCTAACTATAGATGCAAACCGAACATACTACCTCACCTTAATTGTAATTTAAGTCTCTTGACCGTTTCTTGTTTATTAACAACTAGCTAAACCAGATGTAACGTGAGCCAACAGATAACCGTGAGGTTATGGTGAGGCAACCATTTTCACTCCAATCAGTTCCTTCATTAAAAGCCAATTGTTAGGTTTAATAAAATGCCTCACTCGGTGCTCTCATTCTGCCACCCCAGACAAGTCCCAAATTCTTGATTTTACCGTCCAAATATTTGAGGATTAACGTTTACTCTAACCTTTACAGTTTTCTTTTAAAATATTTTATTGATGCACATTTTGGGTGATGGACACAGCTGCACAAGTAAGCCGGTCATCTGTTTTTTGGCTTTGTATCTCATTATTGTTTGGCTGCTGGTTACAGCAAAAAAGAAACAAGGAATGGTTTTTTGAATCTTAAGAAAGCATGTCAGTTCAAATAAAGGCAGTAAAAGTCTTACGTTTAGGAAGTAGCAGCCCAGCAGTCCTGGACTAAAGGGAAGAAACAAAGACGATAGTTTGGCAGTGAACTTACCGCTTATTGCTTTAGAAGTCTGACAGCAGCCTCTCCAAAGTGAAATTTCAGTGGAATACTAAGCGCCTGATTTGAAAGTAAAAGTAAAAGTGCACCTCTCAACTTCTGTTTTGGCAGAATGTTTAACGAAATTGCAGAAATGAATTATATTGGTTGCAGCTCCTTTTTACTTGAAGGTTAAGCGGTCAAGTACTTCAGTCTGCTGAGGTTTAGCCACTCGCTCTAATTTCTCCCGATGAAGTGCCAGGGCTGGTTGAATGTCAGGTGCTGAGGGGCGTGTGCCACAGTGTTTGGGTGTGTAACCCCTCTGGCTCTAGATAGGCTGGGGTGTGCCTTGCGGTTTGGTTCGTGTGTGAATTTCCTTTGTAGCTGTTTTTGTCTAAACTGTTTGAAATTCTGCAGCTTCTGCTTACTTTATAGAATGATTCAGACAATAAGTGTGACACAAGAGCAAATAAATCCAAAAGTCTGGTGTCTTCATCTTAAAAGTTTTAGTAGAATTCAAAGCAAAAAACAGCTAACGTAAAAATAAAGAGATAAACTTATACAGTATTCCAAAAATAGTGATAGTTTCTTACGTAAGATGTTGAATGCTTAGGTCTCTTGTTACATTTATTTATGATCCTATATTACACTTGCAGGATATACTTTCATTATGTTGTAGCAGTAGAGGCTTTTGTCCACCTCTCGGACCCTCAGGTACCACTCCAGACACTGGATAAAAGTCCAAGACTTCTTTATTATATAACAATAACGTACACAAAGCACTCTCCACACCACACTACTTATATACTACAATAATAAACACAATAATCACTCCTCCTTGCCCAGACACTTCGCCCTCCTACCTCCCAGCTCAGCTCAGTGTCTGGGCTTTCCCACAATCCTTTTATACACCCTGACCCGGAGGTGTTCCTGTCCAACAGTCCACAGTTCCTCATTCCTTCCGGGTCAGGGTAAACAGTCCTTTTCTTCAACCCGGGAGCACGTCGTTCCTTCCTGTCACGTGACCGTGACGTACTCCCAGGTTATAGGGCACATAGGAGCCCACGAGCCCCCCTACAGCGATTCCCGGTGGCCCCCAAGGTATCCAGCAGGGCTGTGTATAAACACTACATAGTCCATGAGGCCCTGCTGGAACTCGGGGCACGATCATGCTGTCAGGAGAGCTCCTCCTGGCGGCCTGGGGGTGAGGGCCAGAATATGTAGCCGGCCATCCATCACAATGTTTAAATGTTCGGAAAGTCATATGTCATTGTTCTGTTTATAAGCGAGCCTAACGGTCCAAGCGTTTAGAAGAGAGACTATGTTCCTAATTGGCTAATTAACATTCTCTTATAAATGAAAACAATCCACAATATTTTAACTTACTGGGGGTAAAGAATTATAGATTTATCTGAATAACTATTTGAAACTTATATTCCCTTCAAATTAAGCAAACACTTATGAATTTTAACATTAACATTGTAAATCCCATGCAGGACAGACTGGCATCCCAACCAAGATCTAGACAATGTTCTTGCCCACACTGGATGCCTTAATGGAAAGACTGCTAGATTGGAGGCACAACCTGGCAGGAACACCCAACAATCTTCGTCCTGGCTAAGATCAAGCCATAATGAATGGACCTTGAGAACCTGGATTCCAAGAACAGTTCATTCCCCCAATACAGTAGATGACAGTTTTCCCCAACACTGGATCCCAATAAGGATACCTGCAGTGTTGCATGGGAATTAGAGTGTGGAAGTGCAGCCTTGTCATGGTGTTTGGGTAATGCCACAGGGAGCTGTTGGGGGAGGACAATACTGGTTTCCACATGAGCCGGAAGTGTTCCTGACAGGCAATGTGGTGGCACCAGAAGCAGTCCCTGGTTTTGTTTGAAGGGGCATTCTTGGCAGACGGAAGGAGAAAGAATTGACAGAATTATTCTAATTTCTGATCTTATGACAGGTGATTTTTGGAAAGGTGTACTGGATAAATAAATATCTTTTATTTAAACCCAAAATTGTGTTGAGCATTACTGTGTCTGCAGTTTGGGGCTCTCAAGTGCACACTGGTGATGCAATATTAAGTTTCTAAAAGTGGCTTTCACAGTTTTGATCATAAGAGACCACATAACAGAAAAACAGCCTGTGACCATCTGAAAGTTCATCCAAACTGTCACTTCTTTCTCACATATTGTGGTAATTGTTTCTGCATGATATTATCTTTTTCATTTACTTTTTTGAACACAAAACTATATAGCACAAGTTCATTGAACAAGATATGTCTCATAAACAATCCAAGAAGAATTCATACTGTTCAACAAATTATCACATAATATTCTCACAAATGCTCGGTACCTGTCAAAGCTCATTTGGAGACCTATGTCACCCTCTGTGTCATTATTAGCCTTCAATAACCTTTGGGGTTCCACCTCAGTGTCCAGGCCACGTGCCCCTTCAGTTACATAATTGGCACTCCTCTGTGTATGTGAACTTTACAGAGTGTGCAACACTTTGTATTTAAAGCAACTGCCCCTTAACTTTCATATACACACCCCCAATGGATTGAACAGCTGTAATTAACAATCCAAATACATTTTTAAGAAGATGGATGGACATAGGGTGACATACAAGAGTGGAGGAAGATGCACACTGGTAGATTATGCCCCTTGCAGGTGGGTCAATCTGAAGGAGATTGTAAGCTGCAAAGTGGTGGCAGGGGAAAGCATAGTTAGGCAGCATAGGATGATGGTCTGTAGTTTGATGTTGGAGATCAAGAGGAGGAAGAGAGTGAAGGCAGAGCCAAGGATAAAATGGTGGAAGTTGAAAAAGGAAGACTACAAGGATGAGTTTAGGGAGGAGGTGAGACAGGCACTGGGTAACAGTGAAGAGCTACCAGACAGATGGGTGCTTGGTGTGACATCTGGATAGAGGAAGGAGGAAAAGGAAACCTGGTGGTGGAATGGGAAAGTACAAGAGTATACAGAGGAAGAGGCTGGCAAAGAAGAAGTGGGATAGTCAGAATGATGCAGAAAGTAGATAGGGGTACAATGAGATAAGGTACAGAATAAAGAGAGAGGTGGTGAAGGCTAAAGAAAAGGCGTATGACAAACTGTATGAGAGGTTGGAAACTAAGGAGGGAGAAAAGGACCTGTACTGATTGTCAAGACAGAGGGATTGAGCTAAGAAAGATGTATAGCAGGTTACTCACAAGCAAGGAGAGTGTGTTGAGCAGATGGAAAGATTACACAGGCTGATGAATGAATAGAATGAGAAAGAGAGAAGGTTGGATGATGTGGAGATAGTGAATCAGGAAGTGAAGTAAGGACAGCTATGAAGAGGATGAAGAATGGAAAGGCCATTGGTCCAGATGACATACCTGTGGAAGCATGGAGGTGTTTAGGAGAGATGGCAGTGGAGTTTTTAACCAGATTGTTTAATGGAATGTTGTCTTTTATATATTTTCATTCAAGTGAAGTATTCTTTTGATCAATCTGAACATGGGCTTTGCAGAATTCTAGCAGGCCCTTTTTTAGATTTTCTATTGAATAGACAGCCTGGACCCAAGATGGTAGATATGTACTGTCACCAGTCAGCCATGGGATCTTGTGTCTTGTGATAAGCGAAAATCACAAACAACTGTTCAGCACCATCCACCCAAAGTCACCACTCTTCTAGAGCTAATTTGATTGCCATTGATTTAGGACAAAAATGAAAGAAAGATTAAATTTACAGTTCCTTATTTTTATAAATAAACTAGCAAAATACCCGCGCTTCGCAGCGGAGAAGTAGTGTGTTAAAGAGGTTATGTAAACATATATATACATAAACATACATACATATATATACATATCTACATATACACATATCTACATATACATATATATATATATACATATACACATCCATATATATATACATACATATATATATATATATATATATATACACATATCAACATATATATATACACATACATATACACACATACATACACACACACATACATATATACATATACACATACACACATACACATACATATATATATATATACACACATAAAGACACATATATATACATATACATATTTACATATCTACATATATATATATATATAGACATACATATATACATACATACACATACATATATATATATATATATATCTATATATCTATATCTAAATCCCCGCGAAGTACTGCTTATAAATTTTTATTAAGAAGAAAAGAAAACCTTTTTAAATTGAGGGAAAATATACCAATAACAATTTGTTAAGGATCTGTTTTTTTGTGAAGCTGACTTCACACAGCCTCTCCGCTGTTTTATAAACGAACGGCATATAAGGTCTTCCTTTTTCGTTGCTTCGCCAACGGAAGCAGCCTTTTTATTTAATCCACAAGTTGTCCGCTGTTTTTTTGTTCGTTTATTAGGATTGTTATAGTTCTGTTTGTATACCACGTTGTCAGTTCAGCACTCCGGTTGTAATATGACCAAGCTGTGCAAGCACACTCTTGAGAATGCAACATATAGTTGTACAGGAGAAAAGCAATCTTGCCTGAAATCAATGGAAACCTTTTGTAGATCTATGAACTTATTTAAACTTTAGGTTTACATGGTGCTTTCTTTCCGACGTGCTGCGTTCAGTCGATGTTGCGATGTCCATGGCTTTTTTTAATGTTAGTTAAGACCCGGCACTTAAAAGTTTCTTGCTACAGCAATTTTTAATCCATTACAAAGTCATCCAAAGTCTCGTTTATACCTCGTGTCTTCTCATTAAACTTGTATCTCGCGAATATGGTATTGCAAACGGCAGCGGGAGCGTTTCTCATTAAACTTGTATCTCGCGAATATGGTATTGCAAACGGCAGCGGTAGCGTTTCTATAAACTTAATTTAAACTTACGTTTTACACCGTGCTTTGTTTCCGCAGTATCGAAGTGATCACTTGTGCTGCATTCAGTCAGTTCACGTGAGCCGCTCTCTTGTGCCTTCTCAATTGTGTAATGAATGTTTTCTTCAGCGCTCTTTGGGGCTCTTCCTTGTTTTCAGTTCACGTGATTACGTAGGAGGCGTGATGATGCGATATGCGACTCCGCCTCTTCCATTACAGTATATGGACAAAAAAGAGGTTCCAGTTATGACCATTAAGCGTAGAATTTCGAAATGAAACCTGCCTAACTTTTGTAAGTAAGCTGTAAGGAATGAGCCTGCCAAATTTCAGCCTTCCATCTACACGGGAAGTTGGAGAATTAGTGATGAGTGAGTGAGTCAGTGAGGGCTTTGCCTTTTATTAGTATAGATAATTATTTTGAAAGTGAAATGATAACTTCTGACATGAATAACTTCTTTATCTTTTCCCAGTTCTATTTGGGGTCGATGTGAAAAAATCTATCTATCTATCTATCTATCTATCTATCTATCTATCTATCTATCTATCTATCTATCTATCTATCTATCTATCTATCTATCTATCTATCTATCTATCTATCTATCTATCTAGAGAAGATCGAAAAGTCTACTTAAATTCTATGAAGAAATGTAAATCATCTGGATACGTTTTTTGTTGTTTTCCATTTGAAAGCTTGTTTCTAAATCTTCTCTACACTGTCTCCAAAATATAAAACTTTGAAGCCCAGGATTCTACCTCTGTTGGTAAGGGATACTTGATAATAAAAAAATGAAATCACTTTGGTATTGTTATTGCCTGTACACAGAAAAGCAAAAAAATAAATAAATAAAAAACGATCGTGTAACCAGAAAATGAAACATTCTCAAAAGCCAACTCTAGATTCTGTAACAAAAAGTCCATCCTATTTTTTGCCAAAACTATATCTCGTAAATAAAAATCCAAGTCAGAGAGCAAAAGAATGAATTCTTTTAATCCTTCAAATCAAACAAGAATGCACACACCCACACCAGATTTGTTATGCAGTCTTGAATACCAGGAAGTGGACAGAGCAAATTTTTACACTCTTAACCCCTAGTGACGTGCAGCGTCACCCTGGATGTCGCTCAGAGCAACACCACAGCAACCACTGCAACAAGATGACACAAAATGGACAGCGTCTATGAGAGAACAAAATGGGAAAATACAAAATAATTAGAGGAATCTCCAAAAATCTAATAGTAGAAATAAACTTAGCTCATAATAAACCCCTTAGCAAAACAAAATAAAGATTGTAAAGAAGTAAAAATAAAGCCACAAAAAATTTATTGGAAAAGCACATCATGACAGGTATGTAACAAGTCAACAGTAAATGTTACTGGGGTTTGCCACTGCTGATTGGGCCTTGAGCATGGGAGCACCAACAACAGTTTAAACTGATTTTTACCATTATTGGAATTTTTGTAACCTTTGAATAATGCACAACAGTTACACTTAGCGATTGACAAACTCATGGCACACTATTTTATCATACAATATTCTATTTTTGTTACATTTCTGATGTTTGATCACCAGTTGGATGGACAAGAGATAGATAGTTGTTATTTTAGTAGTACTCCTAATAGACTATATAGGCAAAGAATGATCATGTTCTTCATGGATTCACTTTACTCTGCTCTCTTTTCTGGTTCTTTTGTGGTAGCGAACTGCTCCACAACCACCTGATCAAGGCACCATGCAGCCCCCTGAGATGATGGAATGAAGGCAGATGGCCCAGCTGTCTATGAAACCAACTACTTTGAATCCCCTCATAAGAAACGTTTAAACAAAGAGGAATGAATTAAAAGCACTTATGTTAGGTAGAATGCCCATTAAGGGCTGGGCGGTCTTTTGGCCTTGGAACCCCTGCAGATTCTGTTTTTTTTTTCTTTGGCTTAACTGAAGGTTTTTTGTTCTTTCTGTCTTCCCAGCCATATGACCTTATCACCCGGGCTCTTCTTTAAAGTCTTACATCATGGTATCGTATATAAGGACGTTGCTCTTCCACTTGATATATATATATATATATATATATATATATATATATATATATATATATATATATATATATATATATATATATATATATGTGTGTGTGTGTTTTTTAAAATTGTATTGATGTGTTTGGTTTTTGTTTGTCATTTACTATTTAATATTTTCTGATCTTATTTTGTTTTTCTTTTCTTGTAACTTAATCTTTGACATTTTGTAAAGCACATTGAGCTACATTGTTTGTATGATAATTTGCAATGTAAATAAATGTTGTTGTTATTAAAAACAAATGCAGCTACAAAAACAATCTACGCAGACCTTTCTACACACACAAACCAAACCACAACACAAACACCAGCCCATCTAGAGCCAGCTAGGGCACATGCCCAAATGGAGCAGAAGAGGAAGAAAGCTGCCTACAGCACCTCGCCTCTCTTCACCTGACATAAGAAAGCTCAGCACCTCATTGAGAGAAATGAGAGCGAGTAGCAAAGCCTCACCAGACTCGTGCATCTGTCCGTAAAATAACAAACGGCTGTTCAGCACCTTCCAGCCAAAGTCACCACTCTTCTAGAGCTAATTTGATTGCAGACTAAAATGAAAGAAAGATGAAATTCACACTTCCTTATTGTTATAAATAATTATTTTGAAAGTGAACTGATATTTTCTGACATGAGTAACTTCTTCTTTCTCTTCATCTCTTCCCAGTTCTATGTGAGGTCGATGTGCCTGATTTAACCTCCTAACAGCTCGGGCCTGCACCTTCTCCCCAGTCAAACACTTTTCCTTCAAATTTGCTTTTAATTTATCCATCCTACTTTGCTTTGGTGGCAAACTCTTTTGAACAAATCTATCTATCTATCTATCTATCTATCTATCTATCTATCTATCTATCTATCTATCTATCTATCTATCTATCTATCTATCTATCTATCTATCTATCTATCTATCTATCTATCTATCTATCTATCTATCTATCTATCTATCACAGGAGAAACTGGAGCCAATCCTGACAGCACTAGGCAGGTATCAATCCATCCATTTCAATTTTATTTATTTTATACTGCTCTTAAAGTTTCTGTTTAGTTTCTTTTTCTTAATATTTGTACAGAACAAGATATCACGTGTTTTCCTTTGCACTGAAAGCAAAAATACAAAATCCTTATCTCATAAATCTGTAAACAGTTTTTCAGTCAAGCAGTTACTTAGTCACAGAAATGTGATGTGCTTCTTATTTCTTATCTCTATAGAAAAAAAACATTTTCAGCAATATGTGCAGTGAGAACATCATTTTAATTTTACTATTCCCATACAGGGTAGTGTGTAGGGAATACCAGTAAACAGAGGATATCCAAAGGATTTTCTGTGCTACAAAGTTAAAGAAGATTGTAAAAGACAAATTTTAAAAACTCAAAAAAAAAAAAATGTATATAACGTAAACGATTAATATGAGACTAGTTATAAAGGTTCAGTGGTTATGTTGTCTGGATCACACCAGAATTAAATACTAAAACAGTGAAAATGGAGTTGGAAACTTGGAAAATGGTATCAATAAAGTAAACATGAATTCACCATCCATTCATCTGAAAACTGAGAAAAATTAACCTCTAGTGGTTAATTCACTGAAAGTTGTGAAGATAAATGAGACAGGTCAAATACCAAAAAGTTGCATAACCAGCCGGTAACCCCATTTTATAAGGTCGTAAAAAAAGTAGGAAAAATAAATGCTCACATGCAAAAAATACAGCGAGATGCCATAAAATAAAAGATGCAACTGAAGAGAAGCTCCATCTTCCTCAGCTGCAGGTCCTCTTAAGACTTCTTGGTTTATATAGTGCTGACCTGGAAGAGATGGGGCTTAGTGTGCAGAAGCAGAAACAAGGTCACTCAGCATCTGGCTGGTGGTCCTCTGAAACTGAGGTTGAAAAAGGAGATGTTAATGACAGCACCCACTTGCTGCTATGTGGGGTGTTGCCTACTTTTTCAGAGCCTAGAAGAGGCTCTAAGCCCTCATAATTCCCACAGCCCCCATCTTAGTGTCTCCCCAGTGGGACCTGCAGATGTAAGCGAGAGGTCATAGATGAAGGAAAGGGCACCGTCATTAGTGTGAAGAAGTCCCTGGCAATGAAGTACCTTGAACTTCTATGGTTGTAAATCCAAGAACCACCATGTGACCCTAGAGAAGGTTTCCTTCTGATAGACAAACCACTGAAACCACTATTTATGTTCAATCCATGATTAAGGAGATAATTCCTTAGCTACATGACTGCCCACTTAATAGTTACGCTTTCGTGTTCTACTGACCTTCTCTCCTGGATCAACAGTTTCTGGCTAAAGTACATTATGGGATGTCCAGCACTGCTGACTTCTAGGCCTGTGTCAGATACATGGGTCTGGAGAAATAAATGGTTGGGTAAAATCAGGAGTTCTTAAAATAGGTGCTGACATCAGTGCCTTCTTTAGGTCAAGGAAGGCTGCTTCAGCATTTTGAGTCCACACCACCATCTTCACAGATCATTTATGTAACATCAAATAAGTCCCAGAAAGGCTTGTACCTTCCCACTAGAGACTCTTAACACATTTTTTTTTTGTCATATTCTGTTAAGGGAAATAGCCATTTGTTATGCTGAGTTTGGTTAAATATTGAGACTTTCAATTCTATTCGAGACAGTCATCCACTTGTAGCATAGGATAGGCATTGAAATAAGAGACATAGTTTTTGCAGTGGAAATAATTGTAAATGTGCCAGTTACCATCAGGTTTTGGCACTAATGCAATTGGACTGGACTAGGGTTTGAAGGTGCCTTCAATCACTTCTTGAGCCAACATGCATGTTCTCGAACCACGATTCCTGGTCCATTTACAAAGTTATATGGAATTAGGGAAGTCAGCCCAACTTTGGAATGTATTACTTATTTGTTTAGGGTGCATGCAGAATTGTGCAGGTGGTATCATGTCTGTCTACAAGCCATTGGTTTCACTCTCACCTGTATCCTTTATTCCTTTTCCTATTTATATTTCATAAATACAAACAAAATCATCTCTCGCTCTCTGTGTTTAGTGTAATAATACATAACTTCCCCACTTCCCATCTTCCTTGGCATCCTATGCCTGCATTCTTCAGTTCACTAATTTGTTTTTAATTTTACTATGTACAAGGTCTGAAAACATTTCCAGTTCTAGTGTGAGTAAGCGTGCAGCTAAATAAAAGGCCAGGAACGTGATGAATTTGGCACAGGCTGTATTTCTTCTGGATATAATAAAAGTAGGACAATCCTTCTCATTTGTTGCCCATAATGTGAATGAATGAGTCTGCATTTCACTTCAGTTTTAAGAAAGAAAAATAAATTTGCAAGGGTTTTTGTATTGGGCATCCAAAAACTGTGAAAATGGTGTCTGGAGTGTGTGGTAAGGCTCAAGGGAAAATGTAAGGAGCCCTCAAAATTTGAATTGAAAATCTCACAAGAAAACAAGTCAGTTACAAAAAACATGAGTCAGCCTAACTCATTTTGTTAATAAAATACACTAGATCTACACTTGCTCAAGCTCCTCATCATTGTAATGACTGTCTGCTTTCCTCAGATAGAAATAAACCACTACATGGCCTCTCATTGTTTATTCACATAATTTTATTCTATTATTTTTACTTTCTTTTAGTAGTTCCAGAAGACACAGACATTTTGTTTAACACATGTAATACATTACATACAAAACAACAATTTAAATGAATTCTCTGAACCGGATATAAAATAATACAAAATATTACAGAATATTGAAAAATACAAAGTATTGGAAGACACAAGATAAAAAAAAAGTTGTTAAGTTTTATATAGGCAATACCAAGAAGTATTTGCCTTGCAAAATTGGCTTTAAAACTGTGAAAAAAGTGACATCACTGGCATTCTCTAATTGGTCCCCCCAGGTCGTGCCTTCATAGTCGTATGCCTAGTTTGCATAGGCTTACATCTGGCTCTGTCTATAAGAAGACATTACATGCCCACACTGATGCATGGCTGTGGCTCCTTAGGACATTCACTGTTTTAGGTTACGTTCACACTGAAGAAGATAAATTCTGATTTTCTCACCCATATATGACATAGAACTGGGGCCTCATGCATAACACCGTGCATAGAATTCACATTTAAACATGGCGTAAGGACAAAAGCGGAAATGTGCACACACAAAAAAAAATCCAGATGCATAAATCTGTGCATTTGCCAACTTCCACGTTCTCCCGCTCCATAAATCCCGTTCAGCGTGAAAAGTAATGCACCTACACGTGCCTGCTGCCACTCCCCAAACTCCTCCCAGAATTACGCCCCTTTGAATATGCAAATAAATATAAATATCCCTTAAGCTCAGCATTCTGTGAAAAGGCAATGGCAAAAGCACGGGGGGAAAATATGTTAATATGTTAAATATCAATTTCAGCGAATACCAAGTGGAGACAAGAAAAACGTACTATTTGTTGGATTAAACAGTGGTGTAAACAACAAAAGGAAGTTGATCGAGTGACATAGAGTGTCGGAGAAACTCAAAAGCTCAAGTTCACAAAGTCACACAGTGCCCGAAATAAAAAAGAAGTTGTCAGATAACAAAGTCACGGTGAAAAGGCAAGTCGTAGCCCACAGTCTGAGTGTCATATGAAAGCTTATTAGGGAATAGAGAAAAGAAAAACAAAATAGGCACACAGTGGGAAAAAAAGCACAAAATGTCAACTTTAATCTCAAAATTTCCACTTTAATCACATAGTTTATTTTGCCATTAAAGTAGGACATCATAAACTTCATCTTAAAATAGCTTAATTTACTAGTTTCTCAAATCCCATCATAACTAAAGTAGCACATTAAATGCTTTGTTTTGTATTTGAGTGAATCACTACGTGCTTCTTAACTCTTTGAGGGTTGAATATTTTTTCCAAAAAACAGTTTCTGAAAAGCAATGGTTTCACACAGAAATCAATATAAAACGTCTGTTGCTGCATGATAAAACGTCTGTTGCTGCATGATGTGGCTGCCAGTTTGCCAAGAATGTGCAGCAGGTTTGCTGCCAGGCTGTCTTCGCATGGCTGGGGCAGCAGCAGCAGCGATCATGGTCACAGTGCATTGCAATGTGGTTTCTACCTCTTATCATTGTTACTTGGCAGTTCTACCTGGTGAACATTGTCAGTAAAAAAATTAGCTGGGGACCAATCAGCTGAAGCTGGAACCTCACATTCGTTTTCGATCACTTGTATCAAAATCGAAGTCCGACAAGTCATAGTCCAGTTCAGAGATAACAGGCAAAATGTCGTCTGCAGAGTATTTTGCTTTGATCTCTCACCAGATGTCAGTTCCATTTTTGCCGTTGTGTGTGCCTTGCTACTAACGTGCGCACAAGAAATTTTGGTCAAACCAATAAATCTAACGTTCCTTCAGACGAGAGTCCAACTAAAACATAACAGTTGGTTTTGTCACAGTTTACAGCTGATTACCATTGTCAACTCCTCCTTTTGACAAAAGTCGACATCAGCCCTGAAAGGCTTAAACAGGCTTTCTCTTCCTCTAATGAAATACTTTATTGTAGCAGTACTGTCTCTTTCAAACGTACTAACCCCCAATTCCTGTCCTTACTTTTCTTTCTCCAAATACCCAATTGCCACACAATCAGCTCTGTAATAGACGTTAAACCATCTGTAAGCTGAGAAAGCTGATTCTTCAAAACTTTTAAGGAACATTGAAATATCTTCGTAGTACATGTTAAATTATTCTAGCCATCTGTCCTTCCAGTGTCATGCCAGCCACAGCAAGAATACTGCGCGAGGCAGGAACAATCCGTGAACGGAGAGCCAAATCCTTGCTAACACAGCAACACCGTGTCCTCACATGTTTAATTATTAAAAATATAGATTAATTAAAAGAAGTTAAAGTTTTATTTGTATAATATAATAAACATATTTTGCTGCATTTCATCTTAAAAATGATATCATCATCATATGTAAATACGTGCTTTATAAAGTGGCTCAGGTTCTGCAATATTATAACTGTATCTCAAGTTTACAGTGAGATAATTGTACTTATAAGTACAAACAGTTCTACCAGGAGCACTTGATGGACTGATTGAGTGCGTTTATAGTTCTTGGGATAAAACTGTTTCTGAACCGTGAGGAAAGGCTCTGAAGCGTTTGCCGTATGAGAGCAGTTCAATAGACAGCATGACTGATGCAACATGTTCTTGATGCTGTATACCGATAATTCTCTTTCCAATCAGCCAATCAGCCAATCAGCTGATGTAGAGCTGTGACTCCACACTCAGATACAGTGATATAAATACTCCGAGTGGTGCAGTGAGAGTAATATGGAAAAAGATGATCCGCTGTGGCAACCCCTAACAGGAGCAGCTGAAAGAAGTAGAAGAAGGTGCAGTGAGAGTAACAACGCTAAAGCAGCTATGGTATTTAGAATAGTTTGACCATTCTGTGGACCATTATATTGTTACAAGTTAATTACAATTAGATGCATTAAACTAATAAACATCCATCCATCCATCCATTGTCTCCCGCTTATCCGAGGTCGGGTCGCGGGGGCAGCAGCTTGAGCAGAGATGCCCAGACTTCCCTCTCCCCGGCCACTTCTTCTAGCTCTTCCGGGAGAATCCCAAGGCGTTCCCAGGCCAGTCGAGAGACATAGTCCCTCCAGCGTGTCCTGGGTCTTCCCCGGGGCCTCCTCCCGGTTGGACGTGCCCGGAACACCTCACCAGGGAGGCGTCCAGGAGGCATCCTGATCAGATGCCCGAGCCACCTCATCTGACTCCTCTCGATGCGGAGGAGCAGCGGCTCTACTCTGAGCCCCTCCCGGATGACTGAGCTTCTCACCCTATCTTTAAGGGAAAGCCCAGACACCCTGCGGAGGAAACTCATTTCAGCCGCTTGTATTCGCGATCTCGTTCTTTCGGTCACTACCCATAGCTCATGACCATAGGTGAGGGTAGGAACATAGATCGACTGGTAAATTGAGAGCTTCGCCTTGCGGCTCAGCTCCTTTTTCACCACGACAGACCGATGCAGAGCCCGCATTACTGCGGATGCCGCACCGATCCGCCTGTCGATCTCACGCTCCATTCTTCCCTCACTCGTGAACAAGACCCCGAGATACTTGAACTCCTCCACTTGGGGCAGGATCTCGCTACCAACCCTGAGAGGGCACTCCACCCTTTTCCGGCTGAGGACCATGGTCTCGGATTTGGAGGTGCTGATTCTCATCCCAGCCGCTTCACACTCGGCTGCCAACCGATCCAGAGAGAGCTGAAGATCACGGCCTGATGAAGCAAACAGGACAACATCATCTGCAAAAAGCAGTGACCCAATCCTGAGCCCACCAAACTGGACCCCCTCAACACCCTGGCTGCACCTAGAAATTCTGTCCATAAAAGATATGAACAGAATCGGTGACAAAGGGCAGCCCTGGCGGAGTCCAACTCTCACTGGAAACGGGTTCGACTTACTGCCGGCAATGCGGACCAAGCTCTGGCACCGATCGTACAGGGACTGAACAGCCCTTATCAGGGGGGCCGGTACCCCATACTCTCGGAGTACCCCCCACAGGATTCCCCGAGGGACATGGTCGAATGCCTTTTCTAAGTCCACAAAACACATGTAGACTGGTTGGGCAAACTCCCATGCACCCTCCAGGACCCTGCTAAGGGTATAGAGCTGGTCCACTGTTCCGCGACCAGGACGAAAACCACACTGTTCCTCCTGAATCCGAGGCTCGACTATCCGACGGACCCTCCTCTCCAGGACCCCTGAATAGACTTTTCCAGGGAGGCTGAGGAGTGTGATCCCTCTGTAGTTGGAACACACCCTCCGATCCCCCTTCTTAAAGAGGGGGACCACCACCCCGGTCTGCCAATCCAGAGGCACTGTCCCTGATGTCCATGCGATGTTGCAGAGGCGTGTCAGCCAAGACAGTCCTACAACATCCAGAGCCTTGAGGAACTCCGGGCGTATCTCATCCACCCCCGGGGCCCTACCACCAAGGAGTTTTTTGACCACCTCGGTGACCTCAGTCCCAGAGATGGGGGAGCCCACCTCTGAGTCCCCAGGCTCTGCTTCCTCATTGGAAGGCATGTTAATGGGATTGAGGAGGTCTTCGAAGTATTCCCCCCACCGACCCACAACATCCCGAGTCGAGGTCAGCAGCGCACCATCCCCACCATATACAGTGTTGACACTGCACTGCTTCCCCTTCCTGAGACGCCGGATGGTGGACCAGAATCTCCTCGAAGCCGTCCGAAAGTCATTCTCCATGGCCTCCCCAAACTCCTCCCACGCCCGAGTTTTTGCCTCAGCAACCACCAAAGCCGCATTCCGCTTGGCCTGCCAGTACCTATCAGCTGCCTCCGGGGTCCCACAGGACAAAAGGGTCCTGTAGGACTCCTTCTTCAGCTTGACGGCATCCTTCACCGCCGGTGTCCACCAGCGGGTTCGGGGATTGCCGCCACGACAGGCACCGACCACCTTACGGCCACTGCTCCGGTCAGCTGCCTCAACAATAGAGGCACGGAACATGGCCCATTCGGACTCAATGTCCCCCACCTCCCTCGGGATGTGGTCGAAGTTCTGCCGGAGGTGGGAGTTGAAGCTACTTCTGACAAGGGGCTCTGCCAGACGTTCCCAGCAGACCCTCACAACACGTTTGGGCCTACCACGCCTGACCGGCATCCTCCCCCACCATCGAAGCCAACTCACCACCAGGTGGTGATCAGTTGACAGCTCCACCCCTCTCTTCACCCGAGTGTCCAAGACATGTGGCCGCAAGTCCGACGACACGACCACAAAGTCGATCATCGAACTGAGGCCTAGGGTGTCCTGGTGCCAAGTGCACATATGAACACCCCTATGCTTGAACATGGTGTTCGTTATGGACAATCCGTGACGAGCACAGAAGTCCAATAACAAAACACAGCTCGGGTTCAGATCAGGGGGGCCATTCCTCCCAATCACGCCCTTCCAGGTCTCACTGTCATTGCCCACGTGAGCATTGAAGTCTCCCAGCAGAACGAGGGAGTCCCCAGAAGGTATGCCCTCTAGCACCCCCTCCAGGGACTCCAAAAAGGGTGGGTACTCCGAACTGCTGTTCGGTGCATACGCACAAACAACAGTTAGGACCCGTCCCCCCACTCGAAGGCGAAGGGAGGCTACCCTCTCGTCCACCGGGGTAAACCCCAATGTACAGGCTCCAAGTTGGGGGGCAATAAGTATACCCACACCTGCTCGGCGCCTCTCACCGGGGGCAACTCCAGAGTGGTAGAGAGTCCAGCCCCTCTCAAGGAGATTGGTTCCAGAGTCCAAGCTGTGCGTCGAGGTGAGTCCGACTATATCTAGCCGGAACCTCTCAACTTCGCGCACTAGCTCAGGCTCCTTCCCCTTCAGAGAGGTGACATTCCATGTCCCAAGAGCCAGTTTCTGTAGCCAAGGATCGGACCGCCAAGGTCCCTGCCTTCGGCCACCACCCAACTCACACTGCACCCGACCTCCTTGGCCCCTCCCATATGTGGTGAGCCCATGGGAAGGGGGACCCACGTTGCCTCTTCGGGCTGTGCCCGGCCGAGCCCCATGGGTGCAGGCCCGGCCACCAGGCGCTCGCCATCGAGCCCCACCTCCAGGCCTGGCTCCAGAGTGGGGCCCAACTAATAAACAATATGTGGTTAATTTCAGTGTATTTAAAAAGCCACGTCAGGGATGTGGATCTAAAAAAGAAAGGTAAACCACACTGGAACAGTAGCACTGCTTTAACACTGGGTGCCACCAGTTTGCAAAACTGAGCGGAGAACTTGCATACGCCAAGCATTTAGCTACTGTGAAAATGTGCGTGGCTTTACACCAAGTTTTGGTTTTATACATCGCGATCTGAACATGGAAACGGGCTTACGCAACATTTTTGTGCATATGCACTGTTTCTACATGAGGCCCGTGGTCTTTTTAAAGAAGTCTGTACAGCAAAAAAAAAAAAAGCCTATGGAATTAGAACTTTTAAGATTGGATTTGAATAATTCAGTCTCATACAGACATTCAGTCTGTAAATGGAATGTGTCCGGTTTTTGAACTGTTGATTTGGATTTGACTGAAAATTTAGACACCCTGACTAATTTTAGGTCAATATTTATGTGAGACGGTTGGGAGAAAAAGTCAGAGAGGCGAGATTGCATTGGTTTGGATATGTGCAGAGGAGAGATGCTGAGTATATTCGGTAAAGGATGTTAAGGATAGAGCTGCCAGGGAAGAGGAAAAGAGGAAGGCCTAAGTGAAGGTTTATGAATGTGGTGAGAGAGGACATGCAGGTGATGGGTGTGACAGAACAAGATGCAGAGGACAGAAAGATATGGAAGAAGATGATCCGCTGTTCAATCCCTAACGGAAGAAGCCGAAAGAAGAAGAAGAAGGTATGTGACCTGATGATTATAGTACCAATTCCACTTGCAAATAGAAGGCAGACTTAATAAGCATTTGGGGAACAATTGTTCAGTGATTTCTGATGGAAATGGTGCACTTCATTCACCATTTTACAGATATCAATAGGATAACATTTTCAATATCCAGTTAAATATATTTTTAAAATATACTTAATTTTACAAAAACAATATATAGACATATAAATATACTGAAATAACTGTAAACTCTAAATCATATAATGTGAATTAATACTGTTATGGTGTATAAAATCTGTACATTTTGGTTTAATTTTCCATTATATTTTGGTCAAGATAAAACAACAGATGAACTACATGTAAGACCAATCAAAGCAGGTTTTCTCACATCTCACTTTTAAAACAGCTGTTTCCAACATTGAAAGGAAGCCATTTCTGGTGGTTCAATTATTTTATAACCTGGGAAAGGATGCTGTGCTGACACCCCAGGCTATTGATTACTTTATGGATGGACATTTGGGATAAGAAAGTGGTCTTCAGCCTGGGAAAAGGGAAACTGAGGCAATATCAAAGAACTTTATTATCTGGGAAAGAGTTTGAGCAAAATTCATCAATCACATTGACAGCCAGCCAATCAGGTGCATGTGTTGTGAAACCAAGGCATGACATTTCATAATAAATATGCCTTGGTTTGAAAGAGGAAGGAGAGAATATGAGAAGGAGAAGAAGCATAGAGAAGGAGGAGAAGAAGAGGAACAGACGAAGACGGCATTGGTCGTCAGAAAGGCATCATGAATATTGATTGCTAAATCAAACGCCTCCCTGAGACATTCATCCTTGTCATCCTTGTTTTCGTAAGCTTTTCCTAAAGACTATATATATTCAGACTTTCCTATCAGGAACTTTTATGAACAGAATTTCTAGGCGCAGCCAGGGTGTTGAGGGGGGTCCGGTTTGGAGGACTCAGGATTGGGTCACTGCTTTTTTCAACTCTCTCTGGATCGGTTCGCAGCTGAGTGTGAAGTGGCTGGGATGGGAATCAGCACCCCCAAATCCGAGACCATGGTCATCAGCCGGAAAAGGGTGGAATGCCCTCTCAGGGTTGGGAGTGAGATCCTGCCTCAAGTGGAGGAGTTCAAGCATCTCGAGGTCTTGTTCACAAGTGAGGGAAGAATGGAGTTTGAGATTGACAGGCGGATCGGTGCGGCATCTGCAGTGATTCAGGCTCTGCATCGGTCTGTTGTGATGAAAAAGGAGCTGAGCCACAAGGCAAAGCTCTCAATTTACCAGTCGATCTATGTTCCTACCCTCACCTATGGTCATGAGCTATGGGTAGTGACCGAAAGAACAAGAGCGCAAATACAAGCGGCTGAAATGAGTTTCATCCGCAGGGTGTCTGGGCTCTCCCTTAAAGATAGGGTGAGAAGCTCAGTCATCCGGGAGGGGCTCAGAGTAAGCCGCTGCTCTCCACATCAAGAGGAGTCAGTTGAGGTGGCTCGGGCATCTGATCAGAATGCCTCCTGGACGCCTCCCTGGTGAGGTGTTCCGGGCACATCCAACCGGGAGGAGGCCCCGGGGAAGACCCAGGACACGCTGGAAGGACTATGTCTCCCGGCTGGCCTGCGAACACCTCGGGATTCTCCCGGAAGAGCTAGAAGAAGTGGCTGGGGAGAGGGAAGTTTGGGTATCTCTGCTCAAGCTGCTGCCCCCGCGACCCAACCTTGGATAAGCGGAAGAGGATGGATGGATGGATGGATGGATGGATGGATGGATATATTTGCTGCCCAGTAATAAAATTGAAGTTATGTAGAGCCATGCCACCTTCTGCCTTAAGTCTTTGTAGGTTTGCCCTTTGGATATGTGGATGTTTTGAATTCCAAATAAATGAGGTTATGCTTGAATCTAATTTCTTAAAAAATAATTTATTGATGTATATTGGAATGCTTTGAAATAGAAAGAGAAGCTTAGGAAGGATATTAATCTTGACAATGTTAATTCTTCCAGCTAAAGTGAGATGAAGGGTAGACCATCTATGCAAGTCTTGCTTATTTTTTTCCATGCAGACAGCAAAGTTTTTTTGATAAAGTGATTTATGTTTACTAGTGATATTTACGCCTAGGTATTTAAACTGATCTGCTATGATAAAAGGGAAGGTGTCCAATCTAATATTGTATGCTTGAGAGTTTACTGGAAAGAGCACACTTTTATTCAAATTAATTCTGAGACCAGAAATCTTTTGAAATTCTGATAGTGCTGTCAGGACTACAGGCACAGTATTTTGTGCATCTGATATATACAGCACCATATCATTTGCATATAGTGAAATTTTCTGTTCAGGTCCTTCTCTAAATAATCCCCTTTATCTCATAAGCATTTCGACAGTGAACTGCCAGTGGCTCAATGGTGATTGCAAAAAGTAGTGGTGACAAGGGGCATCCTTGTCTAGTGCCATGCTCTAGTTTGAAGTAGTCTAAAATAATTCTGTTAATGCAAACTGAAGCTTTTGGACTGGTATACACTATTTTGATCCATGCAGATGTGTTTGGGCCAAACCAAAATTTCTCCAATGTACTGAAAAGGTAGTTCCATTTAACCATATCAAATGCTTTTTCTGCATCTAGCAATAATATCATCTCAGGGTGTTAGACTTTGTGGGTGACTATATTACATTAAACAGGCGTTGAAGATTGGAAGCTTTCTCTTACAACGGTGGTTCTCAATTTGTGGGGCGGGCCCCCCTAGGGGGGCACGAAGTAACAAAACGGGGGGCGTGAAGATGTGAAAAAAAGAAAACAAGAATCGAAAATATGAAAAATACATCTATTGAACCCAAAACAAATTAACTTAAACTACATTCTGATACTAGAAAAATAAATATAGAGTTAGATAAATAAAATATGCATCTATGATATATCATTAATTAAAAAAGAATAAATTAGTATTAGTGGGCTCCTTTCAAAAAAAACGTTAGGGGGGGGCGCGATTAAAAGTGTTATGAAAACTCGGGTCGCAAATACTTAAAGGTTGAGAAACACTGTCCTACAATACTGTATATACACAGTGATAGGCAAAAATAGGTTTACAGTTGTGAATACGCAAAACATTGAGTTTATTCTTGTATTATTATGTATTTATTAATTATTGTAGTATTTGTTTTCTGATTTGTCTTCTTCTTCTTATTATTATTATTATTATTATTATTGTTATTAGCAAGTAGACTACGAGAATGTTCAAACAATGAAGGCCGACAATTTGAGCACTTATGAGATAGTACCTAAGTGTGCGGTGCCATTGTAGCATTCTTTTCAGTTACAGTAATAAAGTTAAAAAAAGCTATTACATTAATAAAGCTTTTGTAATAATCATAACCTGCATGTCTGAAAAAACTAAAATCTTATGTGCTATATGTGTTACTCAGACAGAGGTGACTTAGAAATTTGCAACAAATACGTAGAGTTAGGAAATTCACTTTGAGCGAAAACATCTTCAACAGCTGAAAATGAGAAGACCCAAGAAGCCCCTTCACTCTGACACTACTTTTTTCTGGATATTCAGTTAGCAAACTACAGTCCTCCAAGGCTGATTGTTGTATGCGAGCTGTCAAGTGAAAACTGCAGTCTTTAAAATATTGAATTTCTTTATAATATGAATGTAAGTGAAGGATATATTTTTATTTATCCATTTTCCAACCGTTAAGTCTCCTTATTCAAAAACATCCTCACAGTGGAAATTCGGGCCTCTCCCAACAGTACTGAATGCTAGGCAGGAATGGACTCCAGATGAGACACCACTCTGTCACATTTTAGTTTTATTTTTTTATGTTATACTCTTCCTTTAGTAAGCTTCTCAGGATGAGCAGGTATCGAAAATGGATGGATGAACTTTTACTTGTTTATTAGTTTCATTTCAGAATAATGGTATATGATGAGAAATCACATGATTTCTTTGTACTAAAAGCCAAAGCAAAACATCTTTATCTAATAAATCTTTAAACAGGTTTTTAGTCAAGCATTCTCTTAATCACAGAAATCTGATGTAATTCTTATTTATTACCTCTATAGAATAAAATTTCATTTTCTCAGCAATATGGGCAATATTGTGACCTTCAGATCCACTTTCTATTTGCACAACACTAAAGTGAAGATTCAAAAAACAAAATGCGTGAGAAATACAAAGCATGTTCAAAGGATTTGCAGTGCTACAAAACTAAAGGGATGATGGAAGGAAAAATCCATAATGTAAAGAATTCATCTGAGATTGAGATCTACATAGGCCACCTTAGAGATATTTAATATTCAAAGCAAAATAAACAAGATATCTGGATCACATCTGAATTAAAAGACAAATTAGACAAACAGAGATGGATACTCGGTGATACTCAGTCCCAGAAGCAATACAAGATGCATATTAATGAAGCAAAGCTGAATCCTCCACTTTGACAACTTACATAGGTGACAACACTGAGCCTCAAGTGGGACTGACAGTGACAATGAAGTACAACAGCCAATGACAATTACTGGACTTGGATATCATTAAGAAGGGGGCTGCTACTGCTTATACAGTGACCCTCATAATGTTTGGTACAAAGAAACATTTTCCTTGATTTACCCCTCTGTTCCTTAGTTTAAAATTACAAATCAAACAATTCAGACGTGATTAAAGTGCATGTAGCAGACATTCATTTAAGGGTATTTGCATATATTTCAGTCACAGCATGTAGAAATGGCAACAGTTTTTCTACATGGTCCCCCCATTTCAGGGCACTATAATGTTTGTGACAATTGCTGTCACAGGTATTTGTGATTCCATAGGTGTGTTTCACTGCTTCATAAGGTACCTCAGCTTGCGTCTACCCTTTGGATTCTGTAGTTTCCATTGTTCATCATGAGGACAAGAGTTGTGCCAATGAAATTCAAAGAAGACCATTAGAGACATCAGTAAAACCTTAGGATTAGCTAAATCAACTGTCTGGAATATTGTTAAGAAGAAAGAACCCACTGATGATGTTAGTAATACCCAAGGGACTGGCAGGCCAAGGATGACCTCCACTGCTGATGACAGAAGAATCCTCACTATGGTAAAGAAAAAGCTCCAAACTCCTGTCCAACAGATCAGAAACAGTCTGCAGGAGGCAGATGTGGATGTGTCAGAGATGACTATCCTCTGAAGACTTCATGAATAGAAATACTGAGGACACACTGCAAGATGCAAATCACTTGTTAGTCACAAAAACAGGATTACAGTTTGGGAAAAAGTACTCCAAAGAGCCTGCAGAATTCTGGAAAAAGGTCTTGTGGGCAGACAAGACAAAGATGAACCTTTATCAGAGTGATGGAATCAGCAAAGTATGGAGTTGAAAAATAACTGCCCAAGATCCAAAGCATACCAGCTTATCTGTTAAACATTGGTGTGTTATGGCTTGGGCATGTGTGGCTGTCACAGGTGCTGTCACACTTTGATATTGGAACTGCTGACAGCAGTGGCACAATAGATTCTGATCTCTATATCTGTATAGAAACATCTGATCTGCTCATGTTCCAATAGATGCCTCCAAATTCATTGAACAGTGATTCATGTTACATGATAAGGATCCAAACATACTTCTAAGGTAGCACAGGTGTTTTTCAAAGATAAAAAGTGGAAAATTTTTGAATGGCCAAGCCAATCACCTGATTTAATTCCAATTGAGCAGGCCTTCCATACTCTGAAGAGAAAAGTTAAAGGGATAAGCCCAACGAAACAAGCAGCAGCTGAAGATGGCCGCATTAAAGGCTTGTCAGAGCATCACCAGAGAAGATCCTCAGCACCTGATGATGACTATGAATCGCAGACTTCAAGCAGTTATTGCATGCAAGGAATGTGCAACAAAGTGCTAAATATGATGACTTTAATAGACCTGCCATTGCTGTGAGCCAAACATTATAATGCCCTGAAAAATGGGGCTTGTAGAAGAAGTCATTTATACATGGAGTGAGCGAAATGCATGCAACTTCCCATAAATGAAAGCCTTTAATGTGCACTTTAATCACATCTGAATTGTATGATTTGTAATTTTTATCTGTAGAGAAGTAAATCAAGGAAAAATGGATCTTTGTCCCAAACATTATGGAGGGCACTGTATAAAAAGGGGAGTTATGTGCCATTCTAAACTGTCTAATCAATTCAATTCATTTTATACCAAGAGGACAAATTCTTGACACATCTCAAGGAGAACTGAAGCAGACAGGATACACCTGACCACAATGAGGAGTCCCACATCAACGGTTATGAATACATATAGAAACAAGAGATTCAGTTTTGGATTTTATAATACATTTGTAATCCTTTCTGAAAGCATGTTTGCACTTTGTCATTATGGGATATTGAATGAAGACTGATGGACAGTTTGACATCTGTGGCAGAGCGACGGGCGCTGAGCAGGCTCCTATCAATTATGGAGAATCCACTGCATCCACTAAACAGGATCATCTCCAGACAGAGGAGCAGCTTCAGCGACAGACTGCTGTTACTGTCCTGCTCCACTGACAGACTGAGGAGATCGTTCCTCCCCCACACTATGCGTCTCTTCAATTCCACCCAGTTGGGTAAACGTTAACATTTAACATTATACAAAGTTATTGTCTGTCTGTATACCTGCATTGTTATCACTCTTTAATTTAATATTGTCTTTATCAGTATGCTGCTGCTGGAGTATGTGAATTTCCCCTTGGGATTAATAAAGTATCTATCTATCTATCTATCTATCTATCTATCTATCTATCTATCTATCTATCTATCTATCTATCTATCTATCTATCTATCGTATAGCAGCCCACTGTAGAGGTTATAGTTACTGTGTATAATGTGAGGACTTTTCTGGAATACTTTGGCCCACATACTACAATAATGGCTTAACAGAACTAGAAAAAGACAAAATGGGACTAGACTGACTCAAGGAATGAGCTGTGAAGAGACATTGAAATGGCTGAAAGTTTAGGCAAATTGAGATTTAACAGGTGAGAATAAAAAAAATATTTAAATTATGATGGGAATAAGTAGGGTGGATGTCAGCTCTTCTTTCATGAGCACAGGGCACCAGGTGGATGCTTTGCAGTTGATTGATTTGCTAAGTTGAAATTGATTTGGTTTATGTTTGGATGTCATCACAAATTTTAAGATGCCTAATGAGATATACAGTATGTATCTTTATATATACAGTCATATGATTAAGTTTGGGAACCCCTCTCAGCCTGCATAATAATTTACTCTACTTTCAACAAAAAAGATTTCATAGGAACATCTGACTACTCGGGTGTTTTCCGAACAAAGTTGTTTAATGAAGCAGTGACCTGCAACAAGTCAGCTTGTAGTGTAACTGAACAGACACCACAAGGACCCTCACATCTGGACTCCATGATATTTGGGAAATGCGACATGAATAGGAAATGACTTGCTGTGTATAGTAATCATATGAGCTGATTTTGCCAAAGCTTGTATCATAATGTTCTCATCAACACACCGAGATGTAATTCCTTTAGAGTATTTTTATTTAGCTATTTTAAAAAGCAGTACAATAAAAACAATTACATAAGCACAATGTTCCTTTGTTCAAATTTTAGACATTTTGTTTGTTCCATTTATTACTTCCTCCTCCTGTTCCAAACAAGAAAAATAAGTAGAGAATAATACAAAGGTTTGCAACTACTCTGGAAGTAAAAAGAGTAAAACTTCCACAATCCAGTTATTTAATACCCTTAACTTAATCTTTATAAAACAGGATTTTCCTAATCTGGTGTGAAATTTAAGGTGTCACCAGATTCTTTTATTTCAGTAGAATAAAACATTTAAGATAAGTAACAATTGAGCAGGAAGGTTATGAAGAATGTGATTTTACTTCATACAGACTTCCAAGCCTGCTGGGTAAAAGCATTTTTTAAACAAATATCTTTAAATAAATTTGGGAATTCCATTCTTCTGCCCATTTTTGGGGCCACTGTCTATTGCAAGGATGCAGAAAGGCACCACTCAATTCTGTGGAATAAAGTGGAGGAAATTAAGCAGCTGTGGAAGGTAGAGCCGTCCACTTCTGATGAGCAAGTCACTTAAACGGTCTGTGCTACAATTATAAATGTAAAAACACAACAAAACTCTCTCTCTCTCTCTATATATATATATATATATATATATATTATATATATATATATACATACAGTATATAAATATATATATATACACACACACATACTGTATATATTTACATACATATATGTGAAGAACTTAACAGCTCTACTATAGTTCCATATAAGGCATAAGGAGACTATTTGCAATACTAAGGCACTATATCAAGATTTTTTGTTCAATAAATAAATACAATAAACATCCTTCATGAATTTCATAGGCTAGATACACTTTGAATGGCCAGACTAACTAGACAAAAAGAAGCCTGATAATGTAGGAAATGGAATCTAACACAAGAGTTGTCCTCTAGAAACATTAATGAAAATCTGCAGCATTGTCACCTCCAAAACCAGGGCTGTCTTCAGTCCAATAAGCTATGTCTGGCACACTAATAAGAATTTATTTTTAAATAACAATATTTAACAAATGTAGCGTCCTACATCCTTACAGTAAAAATAAAACAAACTCTAAAAACTGTATCAAAATGCAGTAGTTATAAAGTTATATAACTTTTTGAGAGTTTTTAAAAATTTGGCTCTTAGTGTTTCAGTATTTTGTTACTGAATCCCAGAACTCTTAGTGCCCTGAAGTGCTGGTTTGTTTCTTTCTTGAATGCACTTCCCTTTAGTTTCCACTAGGTGACTCCAAAGATGCAGTTTGCTTTGGCTATTTTCACATTACTGCAAAAACTCTCCCAAAGTTGATGATCTGGCTCTTGCTGTTTTTCTGTTATAAACATGAAGCCTAAAGGAGGCATTACCTGTAAATTGGTTAAATCAAATGTGATGGATGGTTCTTTGTGTACTAAGTCACAGAGTTGCAAGTTTTCTGTCTTAAGGATACCGACTTTAATTTCCGCTAGGTATCCTGTCATGTGAGCAGAGTACAGTGGAATTATTATTTGCATGTTGGATGGATTTTCACTGTACTTTGTGACTCAATATTAAGCGTTCTGATTGGTTCTTTTTTTTCAGCCTTTAAATACACAACTTGCAATACGTCACACCTATTTAACCACTGCTTCATCTTAACATTCATGTTCAAATTTTGATATAGTTTCTTTCAACTAATTTTTCTGCTCACAATAACTCACCTTCTCTGATATTTGTTTAAATCTTGAACTTATCTGTGGATCAAAGGTGCAAAGTTGTTTAAACACTGTCTTACACTTAGTGCATTCCAGTGAACCAAAAAAGCAGAGCAGTTTAATGAATCTAGGTTTTGGCATACTGGGATACCGTCTGTTTAATTTCAGAATGTTTATATTTACTTATTTCATTTTTTTCTGAAAACACCATATTATCTTCATTTTTTGTTTTGTCATAAGATGATTGTCACACAATCATTACAAAGCTGTGGTCATGCTGTTTATGGTCCCTGTTCCCAGTACTAGTCTCATGATGTATTGTGTCAGCCTGTCCCACCTATATAAGATGGCAGCATGCGGTATTCTGCATTCAAGCTTTCTGAATCACTGTAAGGAGAATCTTTATGATTAATGTTTTGCTAGAGACAATTCAAAACAAGGCTGTGTGTGGACTTCAGAATCTTTATTCTAACTTTGATTTATGCCTCGAGAAGGGTTTTAGAGACTTAAGCCCCTGATATATTGTTCCACTATCAACATGCTCTTCTACATATGTAAGTTAACATGCTAGAAACTCACAGGGGGACAAATGCTTGGTAAAGAAGTATAAAATTTAAAATGAACTGCAAGGAAGAACAAAATGCTGACAAGACAAAACATAGAGTACTGACAGTAATATGGTTCAACTGCCAGAACTGATCAAAGTATGTTTTGAGGTTAAATGAGACTATAAAAGCTTGATGAAGGATGACACTAGACACCATTAAAGGGGGCTAAGACCCTGATACCACCAAATCCTAGAAATGCCCCTTATACTGGGAGAATGAGAATCATATCTTACTAATTCCCTTTGGGCACTGCTCCTCTCAAGGTGTTCACATTATTGAACAGTAGTCACCAACCAGTTGACCGGTGGAGTGGAAATGAAACAGAAACTAAGTACTGGAGAAAAATCAGCGTGAGCCTACTAGTTAGTTTAAGACTGGATGACCTGAAACAGTTGTATGGCAATCCTCTCATTCTTCATCGGCAAGTTTTTGTTTTTTTTTAAAACTGACAATCCTTTTATATCTGTGGATGAAGATTCTTTATTTTCAGCCTACCTATTTAAACTGTCTCATCCGATTCCCTTACCACAACTGCACATTTACTGCTGTCTACATATCGTTTGATTAACCTGGAACAATTCCATTAATTACTAAAACAAGCCTTACTATATGTACAGTTTTAACTTTGAACATTACTTGACTAACTAGCTATATTGGGTTGAGTGGATTCTGCTCATTATAAAGTATTTTTTCTGATGTTGTTATGCAGTGATTATGTAGTACTCCTATGAGAATTTTTGGGGATAATGATTATGAAGAATCTCAGTTTCACTGCATTGTATTCATGTGAATTTTCAGTTGCAGTTTTGGAGACGATACAAATTTGCTCTTGATTTTGTCCTCGATTGGCTTTTATCTTTTTCATGAAAATAAATGGCAAACTAAATGCATCACAAGAATCTGTCACTTTACACCAAATGCAATGTGTCTGTAATTTCTGACTGACCTTGTCGTTATTTACTTAATACAGTGAATAAGGCGAGAGTTCAGTTTTATATCACAACTTTGTTTCATCCAAACTGAGAGCCATTAAGTTGAAGCTCATATTTCTGATAGCATATTAAAGCCACCTTATTACTTCTCAATGAGGTTGAGCTTCTCATAGATGAGAAAGGTCAGAATTAACAAAGTTTCCCTAAACAGGTCTTTAGTAATCTGGCTGAAGTGCTACATCATATTAACAATCACTGTGATACTATAAAGTTAATGGCCCCTGCCACATCAATTAGCTAAGTTAAAGGGGTGTCTACGAGTTTGTAGGACAGCACCTTAGGAAACGATCAGGGCTAATTCTAATAATCTCAAATACTCAGACTTTGAAGTTGTCACCCTGCACATTCTTGAGGTGGGACATAAACACATCAAATTCCTTAAAAGAATGAATAGCTTTCCATTAAAATGTATAAACTGTATGGTGTCTAGCAAATTAGAATGAAAAACTTGCCAGATTTTACATTCCAAAGGATTAAGCCTGTAATTGGCCACAATAATGTGATGTTTACACAGAGTATATATCTATAAAGAGAGTTATGCCAGTTGCATAGATTTTTCAAACTCTTTCTGGATTTGGCTTAACTCAGACAGTCCCTCCTGCAGTTCGTCTGCCACTTCACGGACTTTTTTGGCAAATTCAGTCTTGGCACCTTTATGCAGGTCAATGGAGTCTTTTGCAATAAAGAAGACATCGAGACCCAGGAAGAGCCCCGCTAGTATGCCAGTTGCCACCCCTGCAATTCTAACCGCTCTGACTGCACCCCCCTGCTACTTGAGCCAACTGGACCACTCTCACAATGTCTGCAATGTTGGCCAGTCCTTTGCTAGCTCTAGCACCAGCTTGAAGCATGTTCTGTGTACTAGGAGAAGCCATAGTCTTCAAAGAATCTTTGATCCTGGAATAATTCAGCTTTTCGATATTCTTTATGCCAGTGTTGATAAAATTCAGGCATTCTGCCACATCCTTAATGTCTTTTTGGTAACCCCCTATTATCGTCTCTACTTTTGATCGATCTATTGAAGTGTTGACACTATCTGAAATGGTGGCTGAAGCACTGGTCAGTCCACCTGCGGTAGCTACTCCTAGACCAACAGCAGTGACTATAATGGAGGCTCCAAATGTAAAGGGAGCCAGTATCAATCCAGTAATGGTTGCAATTCCTCCTGCTGCGCTCACAGCTCCTCCAGTGATGCTGGCAATGGTAGCTCCTTTGTGAAATCTGTCCACCCCATCAGCAATATTGCGTAGATCATCTATGTACTTCTGTAATTTTTCAGCTCGGTCACCAAAGAGTTTCACAAAAATTTGAAGACCCTTGTAAACTTTGCATGCAGTATATTCATACTTCCTGAAAAAGAAATGAAAGAATTGATTGGTATATGAAAATGTAATTTTAGTAGTATCTTTCAGTTCCCTGAAGTCTTACACACAGTACTGGAAAAAGTGTCTTCATAAAATTAATAAAGTCCTATAAAATATATTCAGGTAGGGGTTGTGCGAGGCTGGGCCATTTGCTGCAGGAATGGCCCAGGATGACATGACAGTTCTTTGCAGGTCACACTCATGCTCAAACACAGACCAACTAATATGTTTAGGACCCTACAATGAAAATAATACTAACATTAACCTGAAAAGAAAACATTACAAACACCTGGAGGCATGCTCATGCAGGTAAGGGAAGAATATTTAAGTTCTGTGTAGACAATACGAGGTCTGAAATTAAGGCACAGCCTACTGGTACTGCGAGAAAGGAACACTCAGCTTTTGTTTTTTACCCTTGACATTGTACATCAATACAGTAATCCCTCGCTATATCGCGCTTCGCCTTTCGCGGCTTCACTCTATCGCGGATTTTATATGTAAGCATATTTAAATATATATCGCGGATTTTTTGCTGGTTCGTGGATTTCTGAGGACAATGGGTCTTTTCATTTCTGGTACATGCTTCCTCAGTTGGTTTGCCCAGTTGATTTCATACAAGGGACGCTATTGGCAGATGGCTGAGAAGCTACCCAACTTACTTTTCTCTCTCTCTTGCGCCGACTTTCTCTGATCCTGACATAGGGGGTGTGAGCAGGGGGGCTGTTCGCACACCTAGACGATACGGACGCTCGTCTAAAAAATGCTGAAAGATTATCTTCACGTTGCTATCTTCTGTGCAGCTGCTTCCTGAGCGACATGCTGCACAGTGCTTCGCATACTTAAAAAGCTCGAAGGGCACGTATTGATTTTTGACTGTTTGTTTTTTTCTGTCTCTCTCTCTCTCTCTCTCCCCCTCCCTCTCTCCCTTCTCCTGACGCCTTCAACAGCTTTGTACCGGCGGTGCTTCGCATACTTAAAAGCCAAACAGCCCTATTGATTGTTTGCTTTCCTCTGTCTTTCTGACAGACTTTGCTCCTGACGCGCACTTCCTTTGAAGAGGAAGATATGTTTGCATTCTTTTAATTGTGAGACGGAACTGTCATCTCTGTCTTGTCATGGAGCACAGTTTAAACTTTTGAAAAAGAGACAAATGTTTTGTTTGCAGTGTTTGAATAACGTTCCTGTCTCTCTACAACCTCCTGTGTTTCTGTGCAAATATGTGACCCAAGCATGACAATATAAAAATAACCATATAAACATATGGTTTCTACTTCGCGGATTTTCTTATTTCGCGGGTGGCTCTGGAACGCAACCCCCGCGATGGAGGAGGGATTACTGTATTCAGCTATAGGACCCCATGAAACTAAGTCACCCACTGAATATTGTAAATGAGACCACCACCATACCACTTCAGGGATCACAGGATTCTGTGAAAATCTCAAGCCAAAGTAATGAGACTACAGTTTTTTCCCCACCTTGTTACAATGAAAAGTATCCATCCACTGATAGTTTAATCTTGGTGACTAGTTGAGGGTTGAAAGTAGATGGAGTCCAACCTGTCAACATCGGGCACAAACAAGAAACTAACCCTGAACATGGCAGCAGTCCATCACAAAAAAAGGCCAGTACATACACAACCACACTGAGACAAGTCCATTTAAGAACCCCCCACTGTCTGATAATGCAACTCTAAATACAGAAATACTCACATAGTACCATATTTAAACAAAGATAAGCACCAAAAATCACATGGCCTGTTTTATGTTGGTGCCATATCAGAGAAAAAAAGAAATATGTATATATAAATATCCAAAAACATACAGTACTGTGCAAAAGTTTTAGGCAGGTGTGAAAAAATACTGTAAACAAAGAATGCTTTCAGAAATATAAATAATGATTGTTTATTGTTATCAATTTACAAAATGCAAAGTGAGCGAACAAAAGAAAAATCTAAATCAAATCAATATTTGGTGTTACTACCTTTTGCCTTCAAACCAGCATCAATTCTTATAGGTACACTTGCACAAAGTCAGGGATTTTGTAGGATTCTAGTCAGGTGTATGATCAACCAATTATACCAAACAGGTGCTAATGATCATCAATATCACACGTAGGTTGAAACACAGTCATTAACTGAAACAGAAACAGCTGTGTAGGAGGCTGAAAACTGGGTGAGGAGCAGCCAAACTGTGCTACCAAGGTGAGGTTGTGGAAGACAGTTTCATGTCATGGCAAGATTGAGCACAGCAACAAGACACAAGGTAGTTATACTGCATCAGCAAGGTCTCTCCCAAACAAAGATTTCAAAGCAGACTGGGGTTTCAAGATTTGCTGTTCAAGCTCTTTTGAAGAAGCACAAAGAAACGGGCAACGTTGAGGATCATAGACACAGTGGTCGGCCAAGGAAACTTAGTGCAGAAGATTAAAGACACACCAAGCTTATTACCCTTCGAAATCGGAAGATGTCCAGCAGTGCCATCAGCTCAGAACTGGCAGAAACCAGTGGGACCCAGGTATACCCATCTACTGTCTGGAGAAGTCTGGCCAGGAGTGGTCTTCGTGGAAGAGTTTCAGCCAAAAGGCCATACCTCTGGTGTTGAAACAAGGCCAAGCGACTCAAGTATGCACGAAAACATAGGAACTGGGGGTGCAGAAAAATGGCAGCAGGTGCTCTGGACTGATGAGTCAAAATTTGAATATTATTGAATATTTGGCTGTAGCAGAGGCAGTTTGTTCGTCAAAGGGCTGGAGAGCGGTACAATAAATGAGTGTCTGCAGGCAAACAGTGTAGCATGGTGAAGGTTCCTTGAACGTTTGGGGCTGCATTTCTGCAAATGGAGTTGGAGATTTGGTCAGGATTAATGGTGTTCTAAATGCTGAGAAATACAGGCAGATACTTATCCATCATGCAATACCATCAGGGAGATGTATGATTGGCCCCAAATTTATTCTGCAGCAGGACAACGACCCCAAACATACAGCCAAAGTCATTAAGAACTATCTTCAGCGTAAAGAAGAACAAGAAGTCCTGGAAGTGATGGTATGGCCCCCACAGAGCCCTGATCTCAACATCATCGAGTGTGCCTGGGATTACATGAAGAGACAGAAGGATGTGAGGAAGCCTACATCCACAGAAGATCTGTGGTTAGTTCTCCAAGATGTTTGGAACAACCTACCAGCCGAGTTCCTTCAAAAACTGTGTACAAGTGAAGAATTGATGGTGTTTTGAAGGCAAAGGGCGGTCACACCAAATATTGATTTGATTTAGATTTCTCTTTTGTTCATTCACTGCATTTTGTTGATTGATGAAAATAAATGATTAACACTTCCATTTTTGAAAGCATTCTTTGTTTACGGCATTTTTTTTTACACCTGCCTAAAACTTTTGCACAGTACTGTACTTCTCCAAGTATACCATAAATATGGTGTAAATTTACAAACAAAACTTTTAAACCTTATTAAAATATGTAAAGTAAACTTTCTATTGACTGGGCTCTCACATACACACACCCATAACCACATGTGACCAAATAAGAATCTCTAATAAACTTAGCAAAAAAAAAAGAAACTGATAAAGAAAAATACTTCAACTTTATTTTTTATTGGAAGCCATTATCTTTTCAGAATCATCACTGTTATTTAAACAATAAATCATGTCAGAAGTTAATCAATCAATCAATCCATCCATCCTCAGGGTTCCATTTTGGGCCCTGTCTTGTTCTCTTTGTATATGCTTTCTTTAGGTTAAATTTTTCAAAAATACAGTATAACATTTCTTTTTGTTGTTACACTTATGACACTCAGTTATATCTGCCAATGTATGAATCTCTAAACACAATTGTTACTTGTTTAGAGGATATTAAAGTAAAGCTGAATTTATTATATTTAGTTCTTCAAATTCTAACAGCAATATCAGTAATAATTTAGGACCTTGGTGCACCCAAATGTCAGAAATCTTGGTGTCATCTTTGATCAATCTTTAAAATTAGACAAGACCGTTTTTTGCAGCTTAAGAGGATTGCCAAATTGAAATCTCTGCTTTTGTTTAAAGAATTAGACATAGTTACTCCTGAATGTATTTCCTCTCATTTTCATTATTATAATTCTTGGGCATTATTCAATCTTCCCTACCACATTTGCAGTTGGTCCGAAATGCAGCAGCTTGTCTCCTGTCTGCCGGCCTCTCGTCATTGGCTGCCAGTAAAGTGCAGAATACAGTTTTAAGTTTTATAATCTGTCTTTAAAGCACAAATTGTACATTATATCTCAGACCTCCTTCACCCCTACTCCACTTCTAGGCCTTTGAGATCATCTGATCCAAATCTTCTGTCCATTCCATGGTCATGACTGAAGTTTAAGGGTGACAATATTTTTTCTGTGGCTGCTCCTGTGTTATAGAACAGTCTATGCTTTTACATTTGGTCTTTAAATACTATTTATTTTTAAATCTCAATTATAATCTTTTCTTTTCTCATTGGCACATAGAGATGTTTAAAGGTGGTAGTGTCATATTTTTACTATAGCCTTTTAATAGGTTGCTCAGAGATGTGTTTGTTTAATTTATTTATTTAACAATTTTATATGCTTAATATTTTTATTGATATTATTTTGAAGTTAGTTTTATTCTGTGTTTATGTACAGCACTTTGGCCAAAAAAAATTGTTGTGTTTAAATGTCCTTTATAAATAAAACTAGCTGTCTCCCGCAGCTCTGCCCATGTAGTAGTGAAATAGGACAGTGAGGAGAGCCCGGCCCGGCTCCCTACTTCTGACGTCATGCTTCCCCCTTCCCTTGGCCTGCAGCCTCTGTGTCGGATTAGCGTAAATATATCGCTCCTGCAAGTGAACTATGATTCTTAGCGAGATGAGAGAAGTCACCAAATCAACTGGAATGTTCAAGCAAATTATAAAAAAAACCCTGATCTAAATTTGTTAAGTAGTTCTATTGTTCGCTAGCTAAACAGAGGTAAGGAAAGCCCCAAGGCTGACGTGTCAGTGAGGAGAGCGCTCTCCCCCTCCCCTCGGCCTGCTGCGGGTCTCTCAGATTTGCGCAAATAAATCGGTATTGCAAGCAAACTATGACACGTAGCGCAATTAGAGAAGTCGCAAAAATCAACTGGAATGTTCAAGCAAATTATAGAAAAAACCCTGATCTAAATTTGTTAACTAGTTCTCTTGCGAAAAGCGGACAGACATACATACAGACAGATGTCAGATTTTAAATATACTGTATAGAAATATTGATTGATGATTGATTGACGTGAGGAGTGATCTGGATTACCTGACTTCTTCTTCCTCAGTAAAGCCTTCATCAGAACTCCAGTCGTCCCAGCCTGCAGTAAACACACACGTTTATAGGGTTATTATTGTCATGTGTAAACTGTAGAGTACAGGGAAATTCAACATGCAACACCCGGCCACTCTCTAGCAGTAAGATTAGTGAATATAGCTACATAACCTGTCTTTCTGACTTCAATAACCTCAGAACACTTTTGTCATAAAAGTGCAACTACTTCATGTCAAACAACAAACTATATAACAAATGTGGTATTACAAAAATGTTAAAAATGGAGTATTCTCTGATTGGTTTAAGAAAACTACTTTATATTGTATTGTGGTCAGCCACCATGGATACGATTTATTTTCTGGTGTGTTTCAACTAATTTTACAGTATATGACAAATTAACATTTCATAGGCCTTTCCCTGCTTTTGTAAACTTTGTGTGGTTATGGTGATAAATAACAAGGGTGTTCATTTTTATCATTTGAATCCAAGATTAATTTGAAATAGTTTAAGAAGGAAATCTAAACAAAGATTCTAATTGTCCCCATTTGAAAAGAAAAGAAGTGTATTTGGAAACAGGAAATGTTACAGAAATGTTGGATATCCTGCTAGGTGTTGTTTGAGTCCCAGAGAATCTTTCTAAGTTTGAGAATGAGAGAGAAGACGGGTCTAAATACCGAGGAGGGAAACCTAATGTGGGTACCATGCCTATGCAACTTTGTTCTTCTTATTATTATGACTGTTAATGTGTATTTAGCAAAGGGGGCGCTAGTTCCCTCGGATTTCAGTTCTTTTAAACACAAGAAGCCATTTGTGTTTTAAATATTTCCGTGTGCATGACATATTTTTGCTCTTCCTTGACATTCCCCTAATTGGTACACTGTATACAAGTAGTTTAAAAATGTAATAAAAATACATATATAGTACCTTCTTTAGTATACCACCAATCCAAAAGGTCATCAGGTTCCTGAAAAATCACATGGAATATTGGTGAATGGAAACATGGCTTCAACCCAAATAGAAATCTCAAAGATTTATCATCATTAAAAGCTCAATTTGACTAAAATAAACATTAGTACATTAAAAAGTTGAAAGAAGGGAAAAAGCAAAAAGAATCAACAGCAAGTAGAAAATAAAAAACTATGACTCTACAGGTGGGCCCTTCTTCCATGAGGCACGTCTTCCCAGTATGAAAAAGGACTACCCTGACTTTCACCTTATGCCACTGTTTACTTTCCTACCTGCACACCTTTATTTGATTCACCACTCAATTGCTACACTCAGTTTTACAATGGCACCCTTTAAATGCCATCAGTGGTTGACTTCCAAACCATTGCTGAAATATTTCTGGAATCTGAGTTGGATCTATTAAATCTTGTTGGCCCCTAAGACCACTGCAACATTCCTAAGGTAGTCCTCGGTCCATCATACCAGTAGGCCAAAGCTGCAGTGTAACAAGCCTATCAATATGGGGACCGCTGATCTGAGGGACACTGCATATTTACAGTAAATGCTGATTTTCATAATGCAACTTTCTTGGGCAATAATTAGTTAATATTTATAATAACACCAAATGAGATGAACATTGTGCTAGGAAAATGACTCAGTGGAATATTTTATACTAAAATTCTTCTTCCTCTTCATCTTTTCCCACTTCTTTGTGGAGCTGATGTGCTTGATCAACCTTCTCCATACAGCTTGGTCCTGCCCTTCCACCCCAGACAAGCCCTTTTCCTTCTTTTACTTATCCATCCACATCTGCTTTGGCCACCCTTGCATTCTCTCCCCCTGTATTTCCATTCCCATCACTCTTTTGCCCACATATTTAATGTCTCTCCTGATCACATGTCCATACCACTTACACCTTCCTGTACTTTCTTAGCTATCTCTTGAAATTATTGAAATGATTGTTTCATTTCTTATTCTGTCCTTTTTGTAACTCCACACATCCATCTCAACATTCTCATTTCTGCCATATCTAATGTCTTATCCTGTGCTCCCTTTACTGCCCACGTCTCAGCTCCAATACATCATTGCTGGACTTACCACTGTCTTAAAATCCTTACCTTTAACCTTTGCCTTAATCACACAACACTCCTGATACCTTCTTCCAATTGCTCCATCCACACTGCTCAGGATTGTTCAGGATTTTGATGTATTCATTAATGTAACCATAACGAAACCACAACAGGTATACTGTATGCTCAGTCTTTCTGTTTTATTTCATACAGAGCAGAGGAGGTTAGGAGCACACGCTGATACAGCACATACTGTAGCCACACCCACCACATGACAAACCAACTCAGGATCCCAGATTAGGACCTGAGTGCATCAATGTAACGGGTGACACCTCAGCACCACATGAGCAGTGCCTGGTTGTCTCCACACATACCGCTTAGAATTAAGGCCAAAAAGTTCTATCTTGGTCTCATCAGACCAGAGAATCTTATTTCTCACCATCTCAGAGTCCTTCAGGTGTCTTTTAGCAAACTCCATGCGGGCAGTCATGTGTCTTGCACTGAGGTATGTGTGGAGACAACCAGGCACTGCTCATCACTTGTCCAATACAGTCCCCCACAGTGAAGCATGGCGGTGGCAGCATCATGCTATGGGGGTGTTTTTCAGCTGCAGGACAGGACGACTGGTTGCAATCGACGGGAAAGATGAATGCGGCCAAGTACTGGGATATCCTGGACAAAAACCTTCTCCAGAGTGCTAAGGACCTCAGACTGGGCGAAGGTTTACCTTCCAACAAGACAATGACCCTAAGCACACAGCTAAAATAACGAAGGAGTGGCTTCACAACAAACTCTGTGACTGTTCTTGAATGGCCCAGCCAGAGCCCTGACTTAAACCCAATTGAGCATCTCTGGAGAGACCTAAAAATGGCTGTCCACCAACGTTTACCATCCAACCTGACAGAACTGGAGAGGATCTGCAAGGAGGAATGGCAGAGGATCCCCAAATCCAGGTGTGAAAAACTTGTTGCATCTTTCCCAAGAAGACTCATGGCTGTATTAGCTCAAAAGGGTGCTTCTACTAAATACTGAGCAAAGGGTCTGAATACTTAGGACCATGTGATATTTCAGCTTTTCTTTTTTAATAAACCTGCAACAATTTCAAAAATTCTTTTTTTTTGTCTGTCAATATGGGGTGCTGTGCATACATTAATGAGGGAAAAAATTAATTTAAATGATTTTAGCAAATGGCTGCAATATGACAAAGAGTGAAAAATTGAAGGGGGTCTGAATACTTTCCGTACCCACTGTACATACATACACACAAAGTTTGGGAACCCCTCTCAGTCTGCATAATAATTTACTCTCCTTTGAACAAAAAAGATAAAAGTGGTATGTCTCATTTCCTAGGAGGACTGGGGTGTTTTATGAACAAAGATTTTTAGTGAAGCAGTATTTAGTTGTATGAAATTAAATCAAATGTGAAAAACTGGCTGTGCAAAAATTTGGGTCCCCTTGTAATTTTGCTGATTTGAATGCATGTAACTGCTCAATACTGATTACTTGCACCACCAAATTGGTTGGATGAGCTCGTTAAGCCTTGAACTTCATAGACAGGTGTGTCCAATCATGAGAAAAGGTATTTAAGGAGGTCAATTGCAAATTGTGCTTCCCTTTGACTCTCCTCTGAAGAGTGACAGACAGCATGGGATCCTCAAAGCAACTCTCAAAAGATCTGAAAAAAAAGATTGTTCAGTCTCATGGTTTAGGGGAAGGCTACAAAAAGCTATCTCAGAGGTTTCAACTGTCAGTTTCAACTGTAAGGAATGGAATCAGGAAATGGAAGGCCACAGGCACAGTTGCTGTTAAACCCAGCAGGTCTGGCAGGCCAAGAAAAATACAGGAGCGGCATATGTGCAGGATTGTGAGAATGGTTACTGACAACCCACAGATCACCTCCAAAGACCTGCAAGAACATCTTACTGCAGATGGTGTATCTGTACATCGTTCCACAATTCAGTGCAATTTGCACAAAGAACATCTGTATGGCAGGGTGATGAGAAAGAAGCCCTTTCTGCAACTCACGCCACAAACAGAGTCGCTTGCTGTATGCAAATACTCATTTAGACAAGCCAGATTAATTCTGGAACAAAGTGCTTTGGACTGATGAGACAAAAGTGGAGTTATTTGGTCATAAAAAGAAGTGCTTTGCATGGCAGAAGAAAACACCGCATTCCAAGAAAAACACCTGCTAACTACTGTCAAATTTGGTGGAGGTCCCATCATGCTGTGGGGGCTGTGTGGCTAGTTCAGGGTCTGGGGCCATTGTTAAAGGTGAGGGTCGGATGAATTCAACCCAATATCAAAAAATTCTTCAGGATAATGTTCAAGCATCAGTCACAAAGTTGAAGTTACGCAGGGGTTGGATATTCCAACAAGACAATAACCCAAAACACAGTTCGAAATCTACAAAGGCATTCATGCAGAGGGAGACGTACAATGTTCTGGAATGGCCATCACAGTCCCCTGACTTGAATATCATCGAAAATCTATGGGATGATTTGAAGCAGGCTGTCTATGTTTGGCAGCCATCAAATTGAACTGAACTGGAGAGATTTTGTATGAAAGAATGGTCAAAAATACCTCCATCCAGAATCCAGACACTCGTCAAAGGCTATAGGAGGCGTCTAGAGGCTGTTAGATTTACAAAAGGAGGCTCAACTAAGTATTGATGTAATATCTCTGTTAGGGTGCCCAAATTTATGCACCTGTCTAATTCTGTTATGATGCATATTGCATATTTTCTGTTAATCCAATAACCTTAATGTCACTGCTGAAATACTACTGTTTCCATAAGGCATGTCATATATTAAAAGGAAGTTGCTACTTTGAAAGCTCAGCCAATGATAAATAAAAATCCAAAGAATTAAGAGGGGTTCCCACACTTTTTCATGTGACTGTATATACATATATATACAGTATATATATATATATATATATATATATATACACATATATATATACACACATATTATATATATATATATATATATATATATATATATATATACACACACATACATACATACATATACATATATACATATATATATATATATATATATATATATATACATATATTATATACACACATTTTATATATATATATATATATATATATACACAACATACATACATACATATACATATATACATATATATATATATATATATATATATATATATATATACACACACACATACACATACATACGCCCATACATATATACAGTAATCCATCACCTATCGCGGGGGTTACGTTCCAGAGCCCCCCGCGATAGGTGAAAATCCGCGAAGTAGCGACCTATATTTATTTTATTATTTATACATATTTTAAGGCTTTATAAACCCTTCCCACACTCTTATAAACCTTTCTCACTCTCTTGTTAACCTTTCCCACGCTCTTATAAACACTTCCTATGCTCTTAAACACTTTCTACATTCTTAAACACTTCAGAACAACACTGCACACTGCCTGCACGCAGCGATCAGACGTCAATGTGTCTGCACTCGCTTTGTGAAGGGGGGCAGCTGAACTCACGCTGGGCAGAAATGGAATTTGTGCTGCTTCAGCCAAAATGCCTGCTTGTCGCTCTGCGCGAGGAGTGTGTGTGTGTGTGTGTGGGTGTGTGAGAGCTGAACGCACCTTCGCTCAAACCCCCCCTCCCCGGAAGCGCTCCTGCCACTTCGCATTGTCAAGGGGGTGGGTAGCTGAATGAACGCTAAGGAGAAGTGGACTTTGTGCTGGTTGTCGCTCTGCGTGTCAATAATTTAAAAGCCTGTACATCACCAATTTTCCTGTCTCACTGTCTAGTCTTGCGTGAAGTTAAAATGTTTTATAATAGTGAGATGTTACTCATATCCTTAGCCCGACATCCACATATCATATGTGTTAACAAAGTGTGTTTTATAAGTTTACATGTGTTTAAAGCATGTGGGATGGGTATTTTAAGGCTTAAACTAAAAAAATGTTTATTTATATGGTCTTTCTATATCGCGGATTTTCTCCTGTTGCTGATGGGTCTGGAACATAACTTCCGCGATAGGTGGGCAATCACTTGTATTTAAAAAAGTCGTGAATCCGCGAAAAGTGAACCGCGAAGTAGCGAGGGATTACTGTATATATTGTGGCAGGCGGCTGGCGTCCATGCATACTGTATTCAGGGGGAGCAGCCCTGGACACTGCAATACCTCCCCGTGGACGCTAGATGGCCACCCCCCTGGGATGGAGCAGTGCCTCAGGTTCCCGCAGGGCTAACTGGGAATCAGAGTTGGGTGCAGCCCTGTTAGGTCCTGCAGGCACCGCCAGGGGGTGCTGTGTTTGGGACTCCTGAGCCCGTGTGGGCAACATATACATCACACCCAGAAGTGCAGCTGGAACTCGGTGATCAAGTACCTGGAGCACTTATGGGTGAACTATAAAAGGAGCCAGCAACCACCAAGGACAAGGTTGCCTGGGAGGAGTGGTGGTGCCAGTGAGAGAAGAAGAGTGCTTGGTGTGCTTTATTTGGGACTGTGTGTTGCCTGTGGGTCACGGGGAAGATGTGTGCCCACAGAGAAGGAAATAAAAAGTATTTGTTTATTTTACATGTGCCTCCTGTGTCCAGTCTGTGCCAGGTCGGGCACTATATAGCGCTACTCTTACAACACACATATACACATATTAGTGTAGTGCCTAGTGTGTGCCTGGTGTGCGTGTGTGTGTGTGTGTCCTGCGGAGGGATGGCGCCTGGCCCGGGATTTGTTTCCTGCCTTGCACCTTGTGTTCACTGGGATTGGCTCCAGCAGACCCCCGTGACCCTGTAGTTAGGATACAGCGGGTTGGATAATGGATGGATATACTGTATATATGTGTGTGTCTGTGTGTATACATACATAAACACACATACTACCGATCAAAATTTTTACAATGCTCCCATTGTTCCTTTGTTTTTTTAAATCTAAGCAATTCAAGTCTAGTGAGTAGCCTGAAATAGCGCAAAGGTAAGCATAAGAACACTACGAGAAGTTAAAAAAAAAAAAGAAAAGTTTAGGTTACCAAAAACTGGAAGATAAAGTAATTTTCAGAGTTATACAAATAGGCCTTTTTCAGGAAACAAGTAATGGGTTAACAACTTACAGTTTTTCTGCAACAATGGAAGTTAACGAAGACTTGAAAACTGATGAATACAATTCTTAAAGGTGTCTCAATTTTTATTGATTACTGACAAACCCTCCAGCTGTATAAAAACAGTTTTGGAACAAACTGTTGCTACAACCTTTGAAGCTTTGCTTGAACAATATTGCACTTGATATTGATATCACAACAAAGGAGAGAAAATGGCAGTTAACAAAAGAAGACAGAAAGACCATTATGATCTTTAAATTATATGCCTTTCCTGTAGAGAAACTGAAAATAAAGCAAAGGTGATTGAGTACAGTTGCATACACAATCAAAAGGAAGTTGGACACTGAGAAGTTTTTGAGAGGTAACAGTCTGTGCGATTATAATATTCAGTATTTATCAATATAAGAAATTAAATTGAGAATATGCTTACGAAGACAAAGTTGGGAGTGGTTATAAACACTTGAATAAATACTGGTTAAAGCTTTTTATTTATTTTTCACAGCACCTGGTGGGGTGTATTCCACCAGCCCTAAATAGAGAAGCACCCTTGGGAGGAACCTACACATACTCAACAACTGATCTTATCAAAGTCAGTTCCGTCTGATCTTAAAAATAAACAGTGAAACTGTGGCCTGCTTGGAGGCCTCTGCAATGACTTGGAATAAATAACGTAGTTTCTGTAAATATGTACTTTGCCTCAAGTAAATGGTAAACTTATTATTAACCCCATATTTTTTTGGTAAATGTTATCATATCATTCATTACCTGAAACACAAACTTATCTGAAATGGGCAAAACACAACATCTGTCCATCCATCATCTTAACCTGCTCATCAAGAGCAAGGTCATGAAGAAGATGGAATGTATCCCAACAATTATTGGGAACAAATCAGTTACCACATGATGCCAAGATGTCACAGAATCAAGAAACCTCTATGCCAATTTAGCAGTGTTGGTTCATATGACCTGCATATTACAGTGGAGAACATGCAAACGTCATACAGGGAACACCCAGGATATGAACGCACATCTCCTTATTGCTAGATAGCAGCTCCCCCAAAAAACTAATTTTATTCTCTTTATTAAAACAATGCAGCCATAATTTAAACTGCCCATTTGTCTACTTTGTAACCTTCTCACTCAGTTTAGGGTTTTGGGGAATATTTGTCATTTCTGGCCTCAATAAACATAAGGCGAGTACCAGCCCTGACCTGAGGGTCAGTCCAGTGCAGGCTGAAACACACAAACCCACAATCTAAAAACACACGTCTGTTGTGTGCTGGAGGATATGTCTATGTGGTCAAGAGAAGCCAAAGCAAATTACACTTCAGTCAGACACCCAGAATTCTATAGCCATGAGGTTACAGTGTTAATCTCTTTGCCACCACACGACCTACAGTATAATGGTAACTAGATGTCTTCTTCAGCTATTGATCCATCTCTCATAGGGCTGTGGAGAAATTTTGGCCTACTACTTTTACAAAGCTGTTTTATCTGTGTGATATTTGTGGAGTTTTTGAGTAAGGACTGGTCATTTAAGGTTGGGAGCATGCACTGATACAGCATGTTGTTGGAAGCACCACACGGCGAACCACCTCAGGATCCTAAATTAGGACCCTAGTCCAGCCATGCAATGGGTGACATCTCAGCACCACACTAGTTTGAATGGAATGAAACAGGGTGAGCTTTTTACACTGGCTGGACATATAAGGCCATACCTTAAATCTTTTTCCTTGAACTGTTCTGACAAAAACTACTTGACCCTAACCCTACATCTAACCCTTAGCAGAAAAAACAAAGATCAAACAGAATTAAAAATGAAGGCAGAAAAAAATAATTGGATAAAGACATCATGACAGGTATGTAAAAAGTCAATAGAAAATGTTACTTGGGGTTTGCTATTGCTGTTGAGACCGTGAGCATGGGAAAGGCACTATATAAATAAAATACATTATTATTATTATTATTCTAGCTGCTCCCATTAGTCGCCACAGCTGATCATCTTTTTCCATATCTTTCTGTCCTCTGCATCTTGTTCTGTTACACCCATCACCTGCATGTCCTGTCTCACCACATCCATAAACCTTCTCTTAGGCCTTCCTCTTTTCCTCTTCCCTGGCAGCTCTATTCTTAGCATCCTTCTCCCAATATACCCAGCATCTCTCCTCTGCACATGTCCAAACCAACGCAATCTCACCTCTCTGACTTTGTCTCCCAACCGTCCAACTTGAGCTGACCCTCTAATGTCCTCATTTCTAATCCTACCCATCCTCGTCACACCCAATGCAAATCTTAGCTTCTTTAACTCTGCCACCTCCAGCTCTGTCTCCTGCTTTCTGGTCAATGCCACCGTCTCCAACCCATATAACACAGCTGGTCTCACTACCGTCCTGTAGACCTTCCCTTTCACCCTTACTGATACACACTTTACACACTAGAAGCTCAAAAATGCAAAAAATGTGGGTAATTTGTAAAAGAGAAAGTACACAGCCTCCACTAGAGAAATGAGGGCTTCATATGAAAATGTAAATCTCAATTTTAAACAGGTCCTTTCTTGAACAGACACAAATCCCCCGCAGTATGTAAAGATATTTAAATTACTGACCTCTTCATTCATTAACAGATGCATTTGGCTTTGGTTGTCTGAATCCATTCTTCAATCCTGTTAAAAAACTGAAAAAGCATTTAATTAATTAAATGATAACTAAAATTAACATGGTAACATGAAGAATACACCTTCACTAGTGCTGGTTGAAATATGTAGTGACACTTTGCATTAAGGTTAATAACAATAATAAAGCATAATAATAAGATTGACATTGTGGTGCAGTTCTGAGAGCTGCTATATAATAAATCCAGGATTCTCAATTTGAATACCTCACCTTTCCACTGTCTGCATGAAGTTTGCATATTCACTCTGTTTCTGATTGGGTTTATTTTGTGACCAATGCTTTTTTGCTCACATTTCATGTGCATTTCTAAATTGACACCTTGTGCGTGTGTGTGAGTAGGCCATATAAGGAAGTGGCACCTCATCCACGGCCATTCCTGCCTTGCACCCATTGCTTCTTTTAAACTGGATTAAACATATTTGAGACTTTCATGTCATTTTTATCAAACAAACACCATTAATAGTGGAGGGATTTGCTTTGTCATTATTGTAGTAGGAAAAAAGCAGAATATGATTCACAAATGACAGTCCCTGAACCATCCCACCATAACCTGACATTTCTTCTTAAACAGAGATGGCCATCACCTTCAACAACATGCCCCATCTTGGATTCACCCCTGCTTCATGGTATACAATCTTCATTTCATTGTACTAATTTTCTGTAAGTGTCTTGAAGTATTGGTTTTTATTGAACACTCTACAGTTTTGTTTCAGAGCCATGAAAAACCAAATCATCTACCCATCTGTTCCATAATCATTTCAAGAGAAAACCCATATTAGGCCCTCATGAAAATCCATTATGTTATACGAGTATGACCTGCCCTTTAATCCAGGGTGCACTTAGTTGCTCTTGTCCCTTAATGTCGATGGCATGGTGGCAGAGTGGTTAGAACTGGTGCTTCACGGATCTAGTATCCTGGCTTTGAAATATGTGCTTGATCATTACGTGTGTAGAGTTTGCATGTTCTCTCATGTTCTCTCAGTGTGCATGGGGGTTTCTCTCCGAGTATTTTGATTTACAACCCACATCTCCACAGACCTGTGTTAAGTTTATTTAATGGATTAACCCAGAATGATAGCGTGGAAGTGTGTGCTGGAGTACGTCATGTGATGAAGCTTTGACCATATACTGTAAAGATCAGAAAATACGGTATGGTGTCTGTTAGAAACTGAACATGTAAACAGGTACGTAATCTGTAAATTAGGGAATCATTAGAAGGTTTTAATCATTAAAAACCCTGAGGTACATCCAGTGTATACTCTGGCTATAAAAACTAAACTCTGGCCTTCTCTATTAGAGTCGGGGCACTATAAGTATCTTAGTCTCTTTATTAGCAGCTTATGTCAATGAGGCTCTCTAATCTTCCCGTCACACCAACTGTGAAGCCTATTTATCCCACACTTCAAGTGCTGCTTACGTGTTGATCCTGTACGACCATTCATTGGATTAAGCAGGTTTGAGTATGTCATGCAATTCTATGTTCCTAAATATTTACTTTCAGTTCTCACAGACATTAACTACTTTTTAATTGACTTTTCTCACGGTATGGAAGGTGAGAACCTGAGCTTCTTAATTCTTGAACTGCATTTACTTCAGAGGCCACAACCTGTGCTGTAGGTTTTTGTTATCTGTGTCTTTATGTTTTTAATATATAAAGATGATGTGGTAAAAATTATGTTAAATTGCACGTATGTCCATATAATGAACTGGCTAAATAAGAATAACTTACCCTGACTGTAGCGGTTTAATTTATTTTGGGATGGTGGAGGCCAGTGCATATCCCAGCAGCATCGATCACAATGCAAGTAACAACTCTTGATGGGATGTCAGATTAAATAAGGATCAGTTTCACTCATTGGAAGTCAATTTAAAATCTATGACTAATTTAGCAAGCATGTCTACAGGATGAAGCCCAGAGAAGCAGGCGATAAAGCCACTGAGAAATGGAAAAACCACAAGGATGGTGTGAGATTCAAATCCAGTATTCTAGCCTCATGAGAAAGAAACACTAGCCACCGCCAGGAGATTAGACGACAACTCAGATTCCTTTGAAGTAATTTTAATTAAAAAAGAAATTACACATCAGGTAGAGGACTTTAGATAATACTTGGTAGTGTAACTGAAATTATCACAGTGGAGAACCTTATAACATAACTGGAAGTGTCAAATTGCTGGCATTTTAAATATGTTTGATAAATACAACCCCATATTAGAAAAAGTTGGGACAGTATGGAAAGTACAAATTTAAAAAAAACTGCAGTGCTTCTTAAGTATGGCTTTTATTTCATTGCAGATAGTATAAACCCAAAGATATTACATGTTTTGTTTGGTCAACTTCAATTCATTTGTTAATACTGTCTGCAATGACATAAAAGTCAAAATAAATTTCAGAATTTTGCATTTTTTGTACCGTCCCAACTTTTTCTGATTTGGGGTTGTAAGAAAATGAACAGCTTGTTCCTGCTTAAACCTTTTAAGGAGTGAATCCATTATGCTGAGAGTAACTTGCTGAAATAAAAGAACAGTTGTTGCTTTAGCTCCAGGAGTATTTCCCTTTATGGCTACAGTACAGCCACTGTTGTATTTCATGAGGCCTAAAAAGTTGTAGGTTACTAATTTTTCCACTCTAAGGTGAAGCTCATCATTGCAAGATCATATCTGTGTGCTGAAATGGACTGACATGCAATGGCCAATTTTCTAATGCGGGTTTCACCTCATTCACACATTTAACTCAAAACTGACTAAGAGACATCAGAGGTTTCCAGTAAACAAGATGTTTATTTCACACTTGTGAAAAAACAAAGAGTTCTCAGCTCTCCTTCATCAAGCTCCATTTTCGAAGGAGGTCTGAACTTTTATAAGCCCCAGACTGTGCACACTATACTGTATGACTACTACACACTAGCAAGTCATGTAATGGTGATGGCCCTACCCTAGTTCAAAATCTTCCTCTCCTCTTCTTGCTGGCATGCTTTCTTTCTCTGGCCAGAAAACTATCCCTTAGGTTCCACGTAAGTTCCTAGAGCTGTAAGTTCCTATTCCATTATTTAATAAAGTACCACTGAATGATGAATAGAATCTCAAGGTGCTTCATAATTACCAACATTTAGTTGTTTTGTTTTTTTTTTTGGACTGAAGAACAGGTAGGTAAATTGAGTTAGGAATTGACTCAGAAAGCTTGGGGTTTACAGTCAGAGTCCAAAGCCACTGGCACCGGTTCTCAGGTTCAGTCCTGAGGGCACACTGTGGCTGCAGGTTTTCATTCCACCCAACTTCTGCTTATAATACACTGTGCCTCCCCTCGCTCAAGAATCCTATGCAAAAATAAACAGAACTAAATTTAATTATAATTGGACTCCTACCTTATTTATGTAAGCTCTTATTTCCCAGTTACTACAGTATGTTATGGCATCAATTCAGAAATCACAAAACTAATACAGCAAAATCAGCCATGTCTAAATAACACTTGAAGTGCATGGAGCAAGGCATTGTTAAGTGTTAATTTAGCACTGGTAGCTTCTTTTTCATGGAAATGTAACAAGAATTATTATGCTATATAGAGATAATTTAGGATTTGTTATCTTGATTTTTAAAATTTCACCATCTTTATGATTTTCTAGTTATTTCTGTCTTTATTTCCTGGTAACACGCTAGTTTGTATGACACTTAAATAGCTACAGCTTTTTGTCTGTTGTAAGTTGGCTACTTTACAAATTATTTTACTATGACTCTAAGGAAAATATGTATGGAAATATTAGTGTCTTATTGATGATTTCCAGTTCAATTCAATCACTATTCTATGCACTAGAAAAAGTTTGGACAGAAGCATCAGTAGGCTTTGCCCCCTAGGAACCAAGTTACCCAAACTATTCAATAACATTTCAATAATTATTTAGCGCTCTGATGCTGATCTTTCTGAACATAAAATAGGTCATTACGATAACAATTGATTAGAAGAATTCATAATTAATTGAAGAATTATGGTATTTGAGGGTTCCTCTAGAGTGCCTCTTTGTCTTGCACAGTTTGGCTCAAAAACTAATCAGCACATCGTCATCTCATAACCGGCTTAGGTTTCGAGTTTGGTATTTATCCATCCAGCCTTTTTAGCTCTAGACCTTCCTCAGAATACTGTGACACACACAGACACGCACCCATCATCAAGATATCGATGATTTAGGTATCAGAGGACCCTAAAACATTGAGACCTGTCGAAAACCAGACAACGAAATTCTGGATGAAGCTAAAGCTCTCTCTCTTTCCCCATAGACAATAGGTTATGGTGGGGGATGGCACAAAGAAAAAAGTTTTATTTGTTATTTTAATGTTGTTTACAAATCCACAATGCCATTTTACTTAATTCATGGGTGCTGCCATTTTGTGGGTTCTGTTGCTAGGACATCAGACATCACTTAAATCAGACTTTAAAAACGCACATGATGCTCTACTCACCCTTGTGGTCTGAAGGAAAAAAAAAAATTCTAACGCAAACCTTTGTGGGCGTATCTTTACTATTCTGGTTTCAAAGTTTCTGCCATCTCTTCTGACTAAGAGTTGGTTTAGCATTCTGGTTTTTACCACTTGAATTCTTTTTGAAAATGACCCTTCTTTTTATCTCACACTTTGACTCATTTCCTGGCCCTGTGTATTCATTCATTTTTGTGCTGCTCAGTCCTTGGACAGTACATCAACATTCAGTGTCATTTTCCCTGGCGTCCACTCCACTCGTTATAAATTACCATTATCAGGATTAATTATAGCAGCAAAGGCTACAAAAAAAGGCAAATTAATGGAAAAATGACAAAAGGATATGTGAAGCATTAAATTCATGACAAAAAATAGAAAATACTTTTCAGTTCATTTTCTAGTGAGCTCTTCTTAATGTAGAATAAAAGAAGACAAGTGAAACACCAGTTAATAGACAATTAGATCAATATGGGGGTAGAATAACTCACTGATTGTGAAACTGGCTGGTACAAAACCTGCAGTGACAGTGGGATCCCAGGACTGAACTTGAGATCCACTGACCAAGACCACCCAGACAAAATAACAACAACTTGGCTTTAAATTAAGATCTGTGTAGGTTTCCCAGCTCCTTAAGTTGGCCAGACATTTCTGTTGTGTGAAAGGTTCTACATAAAACAGTGACTGAGTAACACAAAGTCACGCCAGCACCGAACTGAAAATTGACACACATTCACAAATAGAACTGCCAAATAGGGTGGCATGCTGGCAGCATACTGGGCTGCGTTAGGCAAAATAAAAACAAGCTCTGGCATAATATTCCTCGAAAAGTTTTAGTTAGGCCAGCAATGCTAATTCTTGGTGACAACCACTATAACGGTCTTCTGTGGTCTTAAGGCTGGTGATTCACAGACAGGGGTAAAAAAAAAAGTGACTAACATTTCAGTTAGTCTGAATAGATAGATTCAGTATCTATTACTGCTATGTAACAAAACCTTAATAAAAGGCATTATCTGAGTTAAAAAGCAATGAGTGACTAATATATGCATGATAGCATGCCTAAAGTTTAACATGTAATTGAAAATGTGCTTATTTAGGCCTAGAGACAACAGGGTAGAGTTAGTCTAATCTTCAGTATCTGTTTAAAAATGTTGTACTTCCTAGTATCTATCTCTGATAAAGGCTTAACCATAATGTTGCAAAAAGTAACTGTGGCTAAGTTGAGGAACCTTGAATTTGCATGGCTAAAACATGCAAAGCAACAGCTGTAAACAATTTTACAAAATACTAATAAAATAAAATATAATTTTCTCAGACTCTTTCTCCAATTCAAGGTTGCAGGCTGCTGGAACCAATCCCCAGTAGCATTATGTGCAAGGCAGCAAACAACCCTGGACACGGTGTGACAGTCTGTCGCAAGACCCACTCATACACGTATAGAGAGGGGGTCAATTGGAAATTTAACTGTTCAGAGGGTCTTTGGAGATGTGGGAGGAAAATGCAGGCAGACCCCAGGAAAATGTGCAAACTTCAGGCTGGACACAGGATCTGCAAGTCAGCAGTGCTAACTGCTGCTACCAAAAAAATGAATTTATAACTGCTTTAGAGATTTTTTTTTTACAGTATTGCATGTTTTTGAGCTTTCAAGATACCCAGAAAAAAAATACCGAAACAGGATTCAGAAAAAAAAACAAAAAAACAACACTCCTCCATCTTCTCTATTCTCTTATATTTCAGGATGGCCGGGCAGCAATGAGTATAAGGCAGAATTCTACCCCAGACTGAGCGTCAGAATGTAGTGGGCAAACACCCAACTGCCCTCATCCAATAGAATATACCAGAAACAGGGGTCAGCCTAGAGGGCTGCAGTGGTTGCAGGTTTTCATTACTACCACTTTTTTTTGTTATAAGTTAGTAGCAAATTACTGCTGTTAATGAAACAAATGTCTTCAGTTAAACTTTTTTTTTTTTAATTCAGAACCTTTATTTATTTAATTTATGTAAATGAGCAAACTGATAAGCACAGGGCCAGATTAAGAGCTTTGGGGGCCCGTAGCACATTTCAGATTTGGGGGCCCTTTTGGTCTGCATCATCTGAAGTTTAGATTCTGAACAGTTCAAACCGGACTAAATAATTATGTTACTCTTGATTATAATAAGAATCTTATAATATTTATGTGAATTTTATGTGTTGGGCCCCTAAAGTTTTGTTGTGTAAGAAATTTAGTTTAAAAACGTAAAGATAATATTTTTAAAGACCAGTTTTTCAATGTTACACTTTTTCCATTAAATATTGGGTCCACCATTTGGGGGCCCCCGAAATTGCGGGGCCCGTAGCATATGCTACATGTGCATATTGGTTAATCCGGCACTGGATAAGCAACTAACTCAGGTTCTCAAACTCTACAACTCTCGTTCCAACCAAGTTCTTAATTAGAAGCCAGTTTTTACTTTTAATGAAACCTTTTCTTTACTCTGTGGCTTGCTTGTGCTCCCATTCTGTCACACCAGACACATGCAGCATGTTGCTTTTTAATTATTATTATTTTCTGAGAGCACCATCAACCAGTTTTAGACTGAGTATATCAACATATTTTTCTTTTTACACTTTTTTCTTTTCGATTGTTTTATTTAAACATACTGCACGACAGGCACAGGTTCAAATAGGAGCAAGCTAGTTATCTCCTGAATCGCTTTCCATCCATCCATTATCCAACCCGCTATATCCTAACTACAGGGTCACGGGGGTCTGCTGGAGCTAATCCCAGCCAACACAGGGCGCAAGGCAGGAAACAAACCCCGGGCAGAGCGCCAGCACACCGCTGGGCGTGCACACACACACACGGGACAATTTAGAATCGCCAATGCACCTATCCTGCATGTTTTTGGACTGTGGGAGGAAACCCTCGCAGACACGGGGAGAACATGCAAACTTCACGCAGGAAGGACTCGGGAAGCGAACCCGGGTCTCCTAACTGCGAGGCAGCAGCGCTACCCACCGCCCGCTTTACATTTCATTATGGTATTAAGTTGCTTGTTAAAGAAAAAAAAAAGTTTCTGAATCTTAAAAAGCAAAATAAAACAAAATGAAGTGTGATCCATTAGCCACAGTACCAGAATTTTTTTAATTCGGAGAATGGCAGCCACAGCGATCCTCCAGGGTCGGAGATTGACAGCCCTGAATTAAAGGAGAACACGAAGACAGGAGTTCGATACGAAACTTACCGTTTATTCCTTTAAAAGTCCGACAGCGGCCACCAAGTGCCTGATTTGAAAGTAAAAGTTCACGACCTCAAACTTCTCTCCTTCCTTCTGTCAGTTCGTTTAAATAATCGGACAAACAATCCTCGTTGCTGCTAGAGATTGTTTAGTAATTACTCTTTCTGACGATGTGCCGTAGCTCGTTCAACTTGAATTTCTTCGTGTCACGTGACGAGAGACAAGTCATCCGAGGCGGCTTCCTCCCTCTGTTGGTCTGGGTGGGCGTGTGCCTCAAATGGTGCCAGGCGTCTGGACCAGGAAAAGCTGCTGTTTGTTTTGAACTTTGCTTTGTAAGTGAAGGCTGTGTGGATTGTTTCGATTACAATTGAGTCAGTAATAACGAAACTAAGCAGCCTTTGAACATCCGAAAGGTCAGTGGAGCTATCAGTACTTTCTCATAATATGGTAATTTAAATTAAATAGTTTTCCCACATAACATTCTCAAATCCACCAAATCCAATTCAAAGATTCTGGGAGAATGTGCATGGCAAAAAAAAAAGGCCCTGGCTGTGGTGCCAGTCTATTAAAGAAGTCGGTCACGCCCACACTGAGAAATTGCTAATTTGGGTTTTCCCAATATAAATTTGAGATTTGAAAGAAAAATCAGTGCGGACATGGAGAGAACGTGTACGCTTCAGGCTTGATCTGACACCCAGACATGCAACCTCGATGTTCAGGGCAGCAATGCCAGCCATTGCAGTACAATGCCTCCTCATCAATAATATAATTTATCTAAAATATACACTCAAAACACGCCAGCAAACATGTTTCTGTGGGCCCAACTGGGGATTACAGTGGGCAGAATAGGCTTGGTATGCCCCCCCCTCCAAAAAAAAACTGGTATGGGTCCACTTTGGGTTTTCTGCAGGTGGGCACATTTCACAATTTACATATGAGCTTCATATAAGAAACAATGTGGTTTAAACACCCTAGGACTATCCCACACTATGCCACCAGGGTACCATGACATTCAGCCCAAACTTAGCCCTTTCAGGTTTTATAAAAAGAATTCACCCCTTGGTCCAAAAAGAATTCACACATTGCACATGCTCAGTTTTAATAGAGCATTACTATACTGTACAGTATTTTTGTTAGACAAAGTAATCCAGTAAGTCACCAAGAAAATACCTAAGAATAGAATATACAGCAATCATAAAATATGAACTTTAGTCACAGAAAAGATGACAACAAAAATTTAGATTTTTTTTTTGCCTTACATTTTTTTAATTACTTCAATTTTAAACAACATGCCAATCAATCAACGAACAGAACAAACATTTTTACCCATATACTATTATACAATCAAATTACAAGCAAAAATAAAAAAGTGTACACTTTGTAAGCATGGCTTTAGCTGAAAACTTTGAATGTATGGTTTTTGCAAATATACTTACAACATTTAGTGCAGGTTGTCAGGTCAGGTCAGGTTGGGGAGCATGCACTGGTAGAGCTCTTTGCCACATCCACCACATGACAATACAGCTCAGGGTCCTTATTTGTAACCCCCCAGGTAGACACCTGGTCCAGTACCACCATCTGGAAATGACCCTATATCTGCCGCAGCCATGTTTTATGTGGGCGTCCCATGGCCTGGACCAGCTACTTGGGTCCTCAACAATGAGGGTCCTGTGAGCCAGATCACCCTCGGGGAATCTCACCACATGGCCGTAGTGCCATAACTGACACTCCCTCACAATGTAGGTAATGTGCCTCATTCGGGACTCCATGAGCAACATAAAGTCAAACCAGCGGTACCCCAGGATTCTCTGAAGACACACAGTACCAAAGGAGTCCAGTCTTTGTCTCAGATCACTAGACAGCCTCCATGTCTCACAACCATATAGCAAAACAGGAAGAACCAGGCTTTAAAGACTTGGACCTTTGTCCTTTTGCAAAGATACTGGGAGCAAATTAAAATACAGAAGTGAAAGTCTGTGATACGGTTTGCATATTTGTAGTTAGAAATCCACAAAGGAAGAAGATGAGTCACATATCTTAAAATTGTTTTTTATTCCTAAGCTACACTTTCAACCTCTACCAAGAATCATAATCAAGAGAAAATGATTAGACATACAGGAATCAAGATAAAAATAAAGAGGGGCGGTAGGAGAGTGTAAGGTGGGGTGGATTAATAAGGTGGAGTTCCAAGGGTGATGGTTGTAAAGTCTTATTTATTATGTGGATGTTCTTTTTAAGCCTGAATATGCTGGGTTCATGTCCAAATGTCTTTTGATGGCGTTTTTGTTTGTTAGCCATGATTCAGCCAGCTCTCTGGCACTTTTAGTATTAGCCCTGAATTTTATTTGCAGCGAGTCCCAGTTTCATGTATGTTCAGTTGAATTGTATGTGCATGTGTGTATATCAAAGACCGTGGGTCCTTCCTTCTGACAGCATTACGATGTTCTTGTACTGTATGTGTGTTGCGAGTGTTTTAGATGTGTCCCATGTGTACCGCTGGGCATGCACTACATGTTATACTGTAAACTGTGTTATGTCTCTGCTGCCGATTTCCTACTTTTAGCATTAAAAAGGTAAGTCTGCCGAGTGTTTGCAGGCTTATTTGCTATTCTGATCCCTGATCTGGAGAGGATGCAAGCTGTATGTACAGATACACAACAGTGATAGGGAAGACTGTGTAAGACAGAATGGGGGATCGGGCCACAGTCAATTGTTTTCTGAGGTCTGTGGCATTTTCTACGTACGCATCTATATTACTAAACGAAGGTTGTATATATGCACGGATGCCAGAGGCCAGACGCACCGAAGCGCACGCGCACTGCACCTCAGCGCCCCAGAGTCAAACCCAGCGGCTTTCCAGACTCAGTAGGTGGCGTCCAAACAACACATCACAACCTGTAAACTAAACTTCAGGTCACAATACAACCACCGCCCGAACGCGAACGTGTACACCACTGGATATACAACCTTTGTTTAGTAATGTTTACGAAGGTTGTATATATGCACGGGTGCCAGACGCAACCCATGCCTCAGCGCACGCGCACTCGCCCAGTGCCTCAGCGCCCCAGAGTCAAACCCAGCGGCTTCCCAGAGTCAGTAGGTGGCGTCCAAACAACACAACACAACCTGTAAACTAAACCTGAGGTAAAGCGTGCACGCCAACAAGTTGCCATGGTGACATATTTAAACATAGACATAGAATAACTAGAGGCCTCATGCCCAGCAGAAACGTACGTCAACGTCGCCGCCATATTGTGAGTGGCACTGCTGTGGAGTGAAGTAAGGAATAATGTGCTGCTTGGGATTGTACAAACCGCTGTACGCTCCAAACCAGATCCTGGGGGATTACATTTCATAGGTAAGGCTGAACACTTATTTTGGTTATATTTGGCCATTAAAAAATCCCGTTTTATAATCTTTACTTTAGCTAAGCCAGGCTAAGTTAGCAAAGCTATGCATTTATGTGCTCAAGTGACCCTCCAAACAATGTTTTGGCTAAACGTATTTAGTCACTAACTATGTAGATTGTTGTTAGCTTTTAACATTTCTCAAACTTGATGATGTTTTTTCTCAAGGAGCACATTGAGGAAACACAGTTTGAAATTGACAACCACCATTTTATGCTCATGTCTTTAGTTGTGTCTGTCTTCCACAAACTAAGGCTGCACCATATTGCCAGACTGAATACTCTCAAATTACAGGATCTGAGTGAGCGAGAGGAGTGTAAGTCTGGAGGAGATCAGTGAGGTTGTGGAGAGCTTTAAATGTTAATAGCGGTATTTTGTATTGTATTCTGTAGTTAACAGGGAGCCAGTGAAGTTGAGAGAGAATAGGTGTAATATGTTCAGTGGATTTAGAACAGCAGGATATTATCCTGGCAGCAGAATTTTGAAGAAGTTGTAAGCGATGGATACAGTAAGTTTTTGTGGGATGCCAGATAGAATACCATTACAGTAACCTATACGTGAGGTGACTCGGGCATTAAACAATACTTCGTCCTTTTCTTACGCAACACAGTACTGAAGTCTAGAAACGTTTTGAAGGTAGAAGGCAGTCCCCGAAATGTTACTTATATGGGAGGAATTATTTAATAATAATATAATTATAATTATTATTTTTTAAAAATTGCCATTATTAGTGTATAAATTAATATAAATAATTGCATTTAAACGATTCGCCAAAATCTGTTGTATGTAAACAATACTGTTTTAAACATTATTGTTTTTTCATCAGAAAACCCGGTTTCCACGTCTACCTGTATTAGTTTAAATGGCACTTTTGCCACTCGCAATAAGGCTGACGCTCTGGCATATTGTGTCAATTGGGAAACACAGTGAATGTGGCGTCTAGCTATATACAGTGGAACCTCGGTTCACGAACGTCTCGGTACACGTACAAATCCGTTTACGACCAAAAAGTTCGCCAAACTTTTGCCTCGGTTCACGACCACACACTCGGTATACGAACAAGCCAGGTTCCCTTTCGGTTTGTACATGTTCAGTCTCTCCCTGTGCATTTCCTGTGCAGCGAGCAAGAGAGAGAGCGAGAGAGCGAGAGCGCACGACACACACGCACACAGGCAGCACACACACAGGCAGCACAAGTGAGCCGTGCACACACACAGGCAGCCTGCGAGAGAGAGCCGCGCACACACACACAGGCAGCCCACGAGAGAGATAGAGCCTCGCACACACACAGGCAGCGCCAGAGAGAGACAGACGCGCACACACACAGGAGCAGGAGAGAGAGGCGCGCGCACACACAGGAGCGTGCTAGAGAGACACACACACAGGCGCTCCAGGCTCGCAAAAGAAAGAGAGAGAGAGGGAGTGAGGGACTCATAAGGTAGAGAAGGCTTGTTTTTGTTTTCAGTTCTGTTTACAGTGATCAGTTCGTAGCCTGCATTGTTGCAATGTTACTTTTCTTGGTGGTTTATTAAATTACGGATTTTTCAAATGTTAATTTTTTCCTCCCTGTGCTTAAAACTCATTAAAAAAAAGTGTTTTTAGCGAGCGGTTTCTAGCACTATAGCGTGAACTATTGCAGTGTTAGTTTTCTCTGTTGTTCAAGGTTTTCTCAGTGTTATTCAATGTTTTTACATTTAGTTTACTATTACGCTGTGCATCCTATGGTATAATTAACTAAATTTGTGCTTAAAAATTTAAAAAAATATATATATATTTACATACAGTTCGCACGGTCTGGAACGGATTAATTGTATTTACATACAGTCCTATGGGGGAAATTGCTTCAGTTCACGACCAAATCGGTTTGCGACCAAAGTTTTGGAACAAATTATGGTCGTGAACCGAGGTTCCACTGTATGTGTATGTATTTAAACTTGAGGTAGTGGTGACTACTGACAGTGCCAGCAGTCAGCTACTCCACAGTGCCAGTGGTCAGTGTTCTCCACTCCACAGTGCCACCAGTCAGTGTTCTCCACTCCAAAGTGCCAGCAGCTACTCCACTACACAGTGCCAACAGTCAGTGTGCCTCAACAGTGCCAGCAGTACTCCACTACACAGTGCCATGAGTCAGTGTGCTCTAATCCACTGTGCCAGCACTCAGTGTGGCTTATTTGAATCACATTAAGGTAATTCAGTGTTAAAAGTAAGTTCAATTATGATTCCTAACAGCAAACAACTTCTAGCTAACAACACACCCATAGAAAAACAAAAACGAGACTGCATGGACAAAAACAATGAACAAAGGCGCCTACAACGCACTTCTGAAACACCAGAACCAAAGGAGTCAAGGCTCCAAAAAGAAACAGCTTTAGTACAAATATATTTAATTAAATGAAAACTTTCCCAGGACGCTCCCACCCTCCATGATTTTTCATCCCTACAAATATGGATGGGAACAGAAAGTAATTGCCATTCTTGGATTTGCGATTCTTTAGAGAATCAGGGGTTTACTGGTTGATTGATAAATGACTAGGTGTAGCCATTTGATATGAACAGATGGAACAGATAAAAGTCTTTCACTGTTTTTCATGTCCTTTGTATTACATTGTAAAGGTGGAACCCCTTTTGAACAAAGTTTTAACACAACTTCATTTATTTGATGAGGGGTGATTGCTAGAAAAGTGTAATATTTTGTTTCCATTTCGGGATGGTATTACTTACCTCATCGCAGTCAGAAAGATGGTTTCTAGACGCATGGCAAGTCTAAATGCGTATATTTCAAAACTACCTGGCAGATTGCCCATATCTTGATTCCATGTTTGCCTGGTTTGCTGGATTGTGTGTTGGCAATTGATTGTTTTTTACTGCTGTGTTGTGTGGCTTCAGATGTGAACTTTTTGTGAGTCTGATTAATAAGGGATACCATTTCTCAGGCTAGTTGTCTGCCACAGTGGAGATCCACATCAGTTCTTGTGACAGTTTCAACATTATTGTACTTTTTTGGTGTTTTGTGAAAGAAAGAAAGAAAGAAAGAAAGAAAGAAAGAAAGAAAGAAAGAAAGAAAGAAAGAAAGAAAGAAAGAAAGAAAGAAAGAAAGAAAGAAAGAAAGAAAGAAAGAAAGAAAGAAAGAAAGAAAGAAAGTGTGACGGGTGGCCACGGACATTACCTGGGACACAAGTGGAATGAAAGGACCTGGAGAAGAAAGCATTGCTGAAGCATTACCTCCCCTGGGATGCTACAGGGCAGCCATCCTGGGCAGCTGTGGCATCATGGACTCCTGCAGGGCATGATGTGAGCTGGAGTTTGGTGCAGCCCTGTTGGGTTCCATGAGGGGCACCAGAGGGAGCTGCAGACCCTAAGAGCGGACTTCTACCACACCTGGGAGTGATTTCAGTTAATACCAATGAGCCACCTGGAACACTCTCAGGGACCTGAATAAAAGCAGCCACCTTGCTCCATTTGGGGAACTAGAGGTGGATGAAGCTTGCCTGAGAGGGAGAGGTGGCAGAAGAGAAGAGAAGAGAAGAGAAGAGAAGAGAAGAGAAGAGAAGAGAAGAGGACTGTAAATTGTGCTTAGGTACTAAGCTGTGGGGAGAAGGAAAACACTCCCCAACTATAAATAAATTGTGTGTGTTGAACTGAAACTTGTGTCTGCCTGTCTGTGTCAGGTTAGGGTGGTTGTACATGCCCCGGTGGTCCACAAAAAAAAGAAAGAATGAAACTAATAAAGTTGCAGAGCACATTGGCAACTGGAGAAAACTTTAATCTGCAGATGTTCAAACTGCAAAGGAAAAAGACATCAGGTCTCGTGAGGAGTCTGTAATGATGATTTTGTTGAACTTAAGCTTCATGGTTACAATTAAAGGTAAGCTACCTAGCAGGACACTAATAGATTAAGAAAACCTGAACCTAGCCTGTTATTGTATGTTGTAAGAGTACTTTTAAAAGCAGGACTCCTTTGTTGCAATCTCTTCATGGTTATTTACTTTATGGAGTCTGTCTAAATAAATGAAGGTTCTTTCTAAAACCTTCATGTGGATGGGTGTTTAGGGAATCTAAAATTGTTCCCCTATGACTCCTCTCTAAAGGACCACTCAGGCACCTTTATTTTTATGAGATCAGGACTGAAGAGCTGTCAGGATTCACTGATGTTCAAACAAAGTTCCCACTAGGACCTTTCAGAAGTGGAACGACAATCACTCCACTGCTTCACATATAATAGATAGGAACATGAAATTAGTAGGGTTGAGCTTCACCCAAGACTTTCTGGAGAGGTCCTCAGACAGAGTGCATTTGACGTATTGCCCCAAAAATGTACTAAATAATATTAGGCATAATATTAATTACATATTGTCAATTTAATTGTCTGTTTTTATAGTAACTAAGTTGAATGGTCTCACCCTTTTATGTAGACAGCACTGTGCTACTTCAGAGTGACTACTCTTTTTCCATCACCATGAAATACTCTCAAGCCAGGGACTCTGGTGTTGGTGTTAAATGTCTTACTAAAAACAGCTGAGGAGTGCTACAGTCTGACCACTTTTCAGCATTTGATAGAAGAGGTGGAAGTGAAAAGGTGGTATTAAACTCCACAAACCAACCAGTTCCTGCTACTACTACCAAGTCAGAAGACATCACCTTTCCTTTGGACACTGTCTGACATTGAAGAAATCGAAGAAAAGCCGGAGGACCAAAGTGGCCTAAGTATGTGTACACTGTCACACCCATTTTGTATAATTTTGTATAAATAACAAAAAAAAGTAAGTTGCATTTTCTTTTTGATCTGTAGACCAAATATCTGTCCTTCATGTGAGGAGCAGACACCAGCACCACCATTAGAGAATTCTGAGGTGCCTTGTTGTAAGAGATCTGGACAGAAGAAATCCTGTATGGACACTCAGTGGGGCAAAACGAATATAGATGAGTAACATGGACAACTCCAGTACATTTATACAGAAACACTTGTCTTTTCAATAAAAAAATATGTAAAATTATTACATTATTATACAAAAGATGTTTCAAATTGAAATTATATAAAATGTTTTTATTTTTTCTTGATAGGTGCAATACTGAAAAGCACTAAAAGCATTCTCTCAGGTCAAGGTAGCCATTAAACGTTGGATCCAAAATGTAAAAGACGTGCATGGAGGAAGAAAGAACGAGTACCTTTGAAACAACAGGTGAGCACAGTTTAAACCTGTTATTTTCATTATAGATTATATGTTTATAGAATGTGTGTTTGTAATATTTTATATATTGTAAGTTCATAGTGGCCCTGCGGTGGGCTGGCACCCTGCCCGGGGTTTGTTTCCTGCCTTGCACCCTGTGTTGGCTGGGATTGGCTCCAGCAGACCCCCGTGACCCTGTAGTTAGGATATAGCGGGTTGGATAATGGATGGATGGATGGATGGATGGATGGAAGTTCATAGTATTCAGTTTGATTACATACATGTAACATGTGGGCATCTGTGGATCAGCTTCCAGGCTCAGACGTGGTATGCAGTAACCTGCCAGGACAAAAGTGGGCAACAACACTAACCATATCATCCCTTTTCCCCTCTTTATCCCCGAGAAGCCAGCCAAAGAGGGCACCCCAGTCACGTCCCCACTCAATTAAACCACACCCCTTCCGGTCAGGAGGTTATAAATCTGAGGGCTCCTGGAAGATGGTGACTCAGTTGGAGGAACAACATCCAGCATGCACATGCTCCTAGACCAACGTCCTGCTCAACTGAGATGAGAGTTTTGAGAAGCCATTGAAGCTTAAGAGGCAGCTTTTACAACTGTTTTCTGTTGTGTCTTTGCACGCTCATTTTTGCTGGCAGTAAAAGGGTGACCAGGTTGGTACCCCATCTTTTCTTTGGTTCTCTGCTTCCTTATTTGCCTTCCACAATTTAGCTTTTATATGGATATACTGTAGTGTTGAAAATTTGTCATTTTACAAATATATTTTTTAAATTCTTAACAGCTCATTTTAAATATGGTAAAAAATAAGGTCTACCCATGGGGAACCCAAAGCTGTAATAATCACCCAAAACCACAAAATGTAGGCTCAATGGGCTCACCAAAAAGCTGTCCAAATAAACTTGCACAAATTTTGGTTCTGCTGTGGGCTTCCCATGATGGCCCCTAACTTTTTGCTACAAAAGTGGCAATGATTTCATTCCTTAAGTGAGGCCACAGTTTTCAGCCCAAACCGGCCCCACGATGGCCCATTATGGGCATGCTTGCTGGGTTATTACACATTATTAGGAACACATACTAATACTGGTCTCAAAACAGTCTCTGTTCTTCGGGACATTAATTCCAAAAGATGTTGGAAATATTCCTTTGAGATTCTCGTCCATGTTGATATGATTACGTTGCACAGTTTCAGCAGATTTGCTAGATGCTGCGAATCTCCCGTTCTTTCACATCCCAAAGGTGTTCTACTGGATTCAGATCCAGTGACTTGAAAGGCAACTGAAGAACACTAAAGTTATTGTCATGTTCATGAAATCAGTTTGAAAAGATTTTTGCTTTGTGACATGGTGTATTATCATTCTGGAAGTAGCCATTAGAAGATGGATAATTGTGACCATGAAGGGATGCACATACTCAGCAACAATACTCAAATAACACACAGAATTGAAGCAACGATTGATTTTTATAAACGGACACAAAGTGTGCCAAGAAAACATTCTCCATACCACAACACCACCACTAGCCTGGACCATTACATAAGTTATTGTTGACTCTAAAATATGACATTATGGTCTGTGGGCCTCAGCAGAAATTAAAAATTAGCATACCATAATATGTGTTTCCAGGGATCAGCTGTCCAGTGTTGGTGAGCTTGTGCCCACTGCAGTCTCAGCTTTCCATTCTTGGCAGACAGGAGTGAAATCCAATGTTGTGTTTGAGGCCATCCTCCCTCAAGGTTCAGTTGTAAATAGAGCTTACAGTATGCGATTTATTGTATGCTTTCTGTCAGTTTGAATCAGTCTGGCCATTTTCCTCTAAACTCCTTCATCAACAAGGCAATTCCATCTACAAAACTGAAGCTCACTGGATTTTTTTTTTTGGTTTCTCACACCATTCTGAGCAAACTCTACAGACTAATCTGAGTGAGAATCCCAGAGGAGCAGCAGTTACAGAAATACTCAAAATAGCCCTTCTGGCACCAACAATTATGTCATGGTCAAAGTCATTGAGTTCACATTTTTTCCCCAATCTGGTGTTTGATGTGAACGTTAACTGAAGTTACTGACCTGTATCTGCATGATATGATGCATTGCACTGCTGCCACATGATTGGATAATTGGATAGTTGCATTGATAAGATGGTGTTCCTAATCTGTTCAGTGAGTACATACTGAATATATATTTATACTGTATATACTGTATATTTACACATAATATATATATATATATATATATATATATATATATATATATATATATATATATATATATATATATATATATATATGTGTGTGTATTTTAGGAATATTTTAGTCAGTCTGTCAGCATCCAACCTGCTATATCCTAACACAGGGTCACGGGTGTCTGCTGGAGCCAATCTCAGTCAGCACAGGGCGCAAGGCAGGAACAAACACTGGGCAGGGCCCCAGCCCACCGCATGGCACACACACACACACACACACACACCAAACACACACTAGGGACAATTTAGGATTGCATGTCTTTGGACTGTGGGAGGAAATCCGCACAGACACGGGGAGAACATGCAAACTTCACACAGGGAGAACCCGGGAAGTGAACCCAGGTCTCCTAACTGTGAGGCAGCAGTGCTGCCACTGCGCCAACGTGCTGCCCTAGGCATATTTTATTTTTACAATATTGCAAGTGTATACTCCTTAAACCATAAAAATTTTGCATCTTTACTTTTTTTAAACCTCTTATCCACCTCAGAGTTTTCAGGAGACAGTGCCGATCTGGGGTGCTGGGTGCAAAGCAGAATTACATTAATCCTGTGGGTGCCAATCTGTTGCAGGGTGAATTCTCACAACATATACTTGTACTCCCTCACTCATACAGCTGTCAATTAACTTAACATACACATTTTTGGGATGAAGAAGAAACACTAAGAGAGTGAAGAAATAACCTTACTGACATAGTGAGAACACATACACTTCAGCCAGGCAGTATCCAGGACTATGAATCTGAGTGGCAGTAGGGCTGATCACATCACTAACTACAATAACTCTAAATACAAAAACAACGAGATGGGCCACTTGCATTTTCATTGTTTAACACCTATTCCTTAAATATTATCTTCCACCTTTACAGTTTCTTCCTTTCTTCTTACAGTATACTGTGGGCAAACACACACACAGAGCTAGAAAATATTCCCAGAACAAAGCAGCAGCTCTACAGAAATGAACACACATTCTCATTGTTTCGACTCAATTTGCAGTTCAGTTTGGTTCATGTTGCAAAACACTTCATGCTATCATCAAAGTGCAGTGCTGTTCTAATACGACATAGCGTCTGTTTTTGCATATTTTACATAATTAATAGCCGGAGTCCATTAGACAAAATGCAATATTAGAGAAAGAGAACCCAAGCGAATACCAATATGATTTCTAAATCATTACACCCCTATTACCAAAGTGAAAAAGTAAATGCCCCCATTGTTTACATACTTGGTTACAGCAAAAATCACAACTAAACACTTCCTATAATTGGTATCAATCTTTCACATCGTTGTTGATGAATCTTTGGTATAGAATGTCTGAGAGTTTGAGCTACTTGTTTCAGGTCAGGCCACAAAATCACATCAGGACTTTGGCTAGGGCACTACAAAAGTTTAAAATTTGTTTTGTCCAAACCATTCAGTCACAGACTTGCTTCTGCCTTTTGGGCCAATGTCCCAAATAACCCACTTAGACTTCAGCTTCAGATCAAGGACAGGTGAGCAGACATTTACTATAAGATTATTATGGTAAAGTGCATAATTAAGGGCTCCTTCAACACTGGCAAGTCTTTCAGTTCATGGAAGCAGCAAAACACCCTGAGCATTCCCATGTTTTCTTCAAGGCAGGATGTTCTTCCTTTTGAGCACCAAACATATAGAGAGGCCTGTGACATCCAAAGAGGTCTACTTTTGACTCATCTGTCTATAAAACATTATTTCAACAAGCTTGATGATCATCATTCTTGTAAATGTCAGCCGAGCATTGATGTTACTATTGGTTAACAGAGGTTTCCACATTGCAAGTCTGTCCATTAATTACATTTTCACTCTACTTTTACTTGAGTCATGAACACTGACCTTAGCTAAGGGTGGTAAGGCCTGCAAGTTCTTTGAATGTTCTTCTGAGACTTTTTTTACCTTCTTGAATGACTTGGCACTGTACCCTTGGAGTAATTTTGGCAAGCCTGGCTTACCTGAGAAGATTTTCCAATGCACTCAATTTAGAAATAATGGCTGTCCTTGTGGTTTAGTGGAATCCCAGAGCCTTACAAATCACTTTGTAAGTGTTTACTACTGTAATTGGTAAGTTTCAACAACTTTTTTTATCCTCATCTCTTTTGGAATTTCTTTTGACCCTGGCATAGTGTTCCTCCAGAAATCTTGTGCTGGTGGCTTCAATGTCATGGTAAGGGTCAATGTATGGTAAGGTTTGTAACAGGGCTCACCTTGTTCAGTCTGTCGAGTCTAATTATCAATTAACTTTGGTCAGTAGACTTGACTGAGAAGGCAATTACCTTTGCACATAGGGCAATATAGGTGTTGGAAAACTTTATTACTTTAGCAATTTAGTATATGTTTACTCTGGTTTCTTTTAACAAAGGATCTGAAGCCATTCATTATGACAAATATATAAAAGTACAGGAAATCGGGAAGGGAGCAACTACTTTTTCACAGCATTGTAAGTGCCAATCTATGTATGGCACACTACCACTCACACACAAATAGTCACACACTCTCTCATTCATATGTGGGTTATTTTGCAGTTGTCAACTAACTTAACTCTTTCAGGGATGATGTCGACATTTTTCAATAGGAGGAGCTGACAATAATCAGTAATCAGCTGTAAGCTGTGACAAAACCAACTGTTGTGTTTTAGTTAGACTCTCATTGGTAGAAGGAAAGTTCTCTTCATTGGTTTTGACCGAGATTTCCTGCGCTCCCTTGAGTAGCAAGGTGCAGAGAATAGCAAAAATGGCACTGCCATCTAGCGAGCCTGTTCTCTCTGAATGGGACTAAGATTTGTCGTACACTGATTTTGATACAAGCGATCAAAAACGAATATGAGGTTTTGCAGCTTCAGCGGATTGGTCCCCAGCTAATCGTGGTGCTGAACAGGTTCATTTAGCTGACACAGCCTATGACACTGTTCGCCTGGGAGGACTGCCACTTAACAATGATAAGAGGTAGAAACCAGATTGCAATGCACTGTGACCGTGACCTCTGCTGCTGCCCCATGCAGCCACGTGAACACAGCCTGGCAGCTTGCCTGCCGCACATTCTTGGCAAACCGGCAGCCACAGCATGCTGCAACAGATGTTTTATGTTGATTTCTGCGTGAAGCCATTGCGTTTCAGAAAAAATATTCAGCCCTCAAAGAGTTAACAGACACATTTAAAAACAACTAAAGACTTTTTTCTTTAGGAAAGCCTATTAACAAGAATGCCACTATTGTTATTTTATTTCTGTTTTTATCTTGTTTTGTCTTTGTTAAATATTTTTATGTAGCACTTTGAGATCTACTACTAATATAAAGTGCCTTATAAATAAAATGAATTATTATTATTTCTTGTATGTGGAAGAAAAACTAAAATAGTGGAAAAAATAGCCACAGAGACATGGGAAGAAGACACAAACACCACCCAGGTGCTGTCCAGTCTGTGAATGTGCCACTATGAGGTAGTAGTGCCAGTCTCATCACTACATATAATAACTCTAAACACAAAGAAAACAGGTGGGCCACCAGCCTTCTTATTACTTAGTACAGTGAATAAAATTTAATTTTACAAATTTACAGTTTCTTGCTCAGTTGCTCATGAGCTGTGCACAAATGCTCACACAGAGCAATTTGATCTCAATAAAGAATTTCCAGAACAACACACCTGCTCTGCGGAACTGAGCACACATTCTACTTGTTTCAACTTAATTTCCATCTGAGGGTGGCTCATACTACTAAACACTTCTTACAATCCTCAATGTCTAAACATAATATCTATTGTAATAACATTTAGGCCATTATTATTAATACAATTTATGACCCGGTAACCATACAAAGTGACAATGTAATACAACAATCTTCACTAACAAATAAAATCAGTCAAATACTTTCACTCAGTTCTCAAAATAAAAAGAAAACACTGGAGCAAAAAAATGGCACGTAATACAAGAGGTAGGCGAACACAACACATTTCAAAAGAAATAAGAGACAATCACATTTATTGTGTAATCAACCATGGAACGAGGATAGAGAGTGTGACCCAGTTTGAACTAATTGACTGTAGTGAGATTCATGAGAACAGGTGAGCGGGTAAAAATACAAAGGACCTTACAGGATGTTTGGCTCTCATAGAAGCCAGATGACAAAATTTTTAAGCATGACTAACAGTCGCATAGCTTGTATGCAAAATTCAGAGAACAGTGTTAGGTGGCTTACACTAACTGCTCACCCCAGAACAAGGGACTGAAATAGTGAACAGTTTGTTGGTAAATAATGCTATAAGACTCAAAGAAATTCAGGATCATATATTAGAGGATAATGGTGAGATTCACCACATTCATACTCACTACATGATTGATGACACTGAGAAGGCACACAATGTCTGTGAAGCAGTATACTGTATAAAAGCAGTGTGTTAAGTCCATGTCACATTATGTGACTGTCAGTTGTGTGGCACGTTAGACTTGCTGACCAGTCTTCATGATCTCGTCATCGCACTATATCAATTTAAACAACTGAAAATTGCAGCATATTTCATATTTACTGTTTGTTGATCTTCCATAATAGTCCTGCTTTCCCCTTTTTCTGACAACCAATAGTGTGTCGCCTGACAGAGCTGGCACTGTATGAAAGGTTAACAGCTTACGGTGAGTTCAGACACAATCTCTAGGCCCTTTTTTTTCTTTTTTCTATTCTGTTGTCGTACATAAAACTAGTGACATCAGACAGACGAGATGCTCCTCTGTTTCTGAGATCCAAAACACCAGCATTCTTTATTCCACCCTGCTGAATTATATGAATTTATTTCCAGACGAGCGTTCATTGGTTGTCAGCTTTCATGTACACAGAGCCTACAACTAAAAACAAAATCAGTCCTATCTGATTATGCGGATGTCTTCAGGCTCGCTAAGATCACATAAATGGAGGCTACGACTGAAAATCACTGGAAAAGTCATGTAATGTGACCTGGCTTTTACTTAGACATGCAGATAAGCTATGGATCTCCGTAAGTATTGTACTGTACATAAATAGTGTAGTTGAATCATACAAAGGCACAGTATACAGAAATTCACAATATCCTCATCACAGTACCTACATCATTTTTGTGTTTATTTTGAGAATCTTAAGAGTATGAAGAAACTTTATCTTATAACTTAATTTAGGAACATAAAGTGTACTCCGAATCAAACAGCACTGCTCATCCAAGACACATAATTTTGTGATTCTTACATCATCTTACACATCAGAAAAGGATTTTGTGGAAAGCTGAGCAAGATCCAAACCTGATATATGAGGGCAATAAAATCCATTTCTTTCCTGACTTCTCTCCTATCACTAGCATGGCACAGAAGGCATTTAATCCGTTAATAAAGAGAGCACAAATAACTGGTTTACAACTCTTCCATCTTTACCTCACTTGCTTTGATTATGAGAACAAGTAGCGCAGTATTCCATTGCACAACACAATTCCTCCTCCTTTTTTTCAGTGCATGATGTAAGAAAGCTAAAGACGTTAATGCCTACAAGGCACCTGCTCTGGTGGAGAGTTATGTATGTTTCAAAAACCTGTACAAACCAATTAGCTGACATCTTTAATATTTCACTGAGGGAATTTGTTGTTTCTGTCTGTCTCTGCCTAACAAAACAAAAGTTGAATGTCTAAATAACTACAGACTGGTGGAACTCACTCCAAATGTGATGAAGTGCTTTAAGAGACTGGTGCTGGGATGCATTAAACAGAATATTCCAGATAGCCATGATTGCAACTGCTCCACAGAGGATGTCATAGCCCTTATACTTTATACCATCCTGGCAAATCTGGACAATACAAACTTCTGCACCAGAGTCCTGTTTATAGATTACAGCTCAGTTCCTACAAAAAGTTGGAAAACCCCTTGGCTAACAGATGGCAGGACTTAGTCAGCAGCTCAGGAAAACATCAGCGGTTAACTGGTTCTGCAGGTCCAGGTTTACTGCAGGATATCCTAATCTCACCAGATGACACACTTCCTCTGCTAACTCAGCCACAGGCACTTTTTGCCAATGAAGCTCACTGAGTCAACTGCAAATGGTGCTTGGGGGGCCCACCTGTCTAAACCACTGGGTCAGCTGCTCCACCAGAAGGACATAGTCCTCCCGGATGTGTTCAGAAAGTGAACACACATAACACATAGTGGGCCCTCTGAGCCTTTCATATAGCCGATCCACTCATCCAGCACCAGTTCACGGATGCCTATGTGTTTCCCCAACAAAAGGAATAAAAAAATATCTCACAATCTTCCTTCCTATCAAATGTGGCTAGCTTTGCATTTGTGCAGCATAACCTTGCAGAGTGCTGTACATCAGCGTTTCTCAACTTTTAAGTATTTGCAACCCGAGTTTTCATAACAGTTTTAATCGCGCTCCCCCTAACCTTTTTTTGAAAGGAGCCCACTAATACCAATTTGTTCTTTTTTAATTAATGATATATCATAGATGCATATTTTATTATACCTACTTAACGTTTATCGACATTTATCTAACTAACCCTATATTTATTTTTCTTGTATCATAATGTAGTTTAAGTTAATTTGTTTTGGTTTCAATAGATGTATTTTTCATATTTTTGATTCGTTTTCTTTTTTTCACATCTTTGTGCCACCCTTTTTGCAACTTTGCACCCTCCTAGGGGGTCCCGCTCCACAGATTGAGAACCACTACTGTACATGATGGAGGTAGTAGCTATTTGAGTCGAGTAGTGTTGTCAATATTTTGCTGGGCCTGCCATGCTCCAGAAGGTGTGGAAGATGGAGGTGTCATAGCTGTCCTATGTAAGATACAGGGGTGTACAATGTGATCTGAATGGTGTTGGCAGCAGATCTGGAGGTGTGGGATTGCTGGTGAATGACTTCTAATTCAAAAGCAAACTGCTGCTCTGCTGTCATGGGTGCAGGTCTGGGGGTGCATTTCAGTGTTTGAGGTGGGGAGATCTGATCTGATTGCTTGGCAGAACAGCAAACTGGGTCTTATTCTTTCAAATGTTCTGGCAGTCACTTCTGGGCCTTCAGGCACTACTGTAGGACTGTACCTAGCATTCTGAAAAGTTCTCACCGCAGCCTTGATTTTCTGTAATGTTGGTGACATTATTTATTGAAACTGCTGGGCTTGATGCTCAAGTAAGGTTTTCAGCCAAACAGGAACTCACAACCCCTTTCTCTGGTTTAAGGTCAGCTTTTTCCATTATTTTTTATTAATCTTTTTTTATTAACAACTTAGTTATGCTGAAGCCAAACCAGCAGAAGGATACTACAGTTAAGGCACTGCTTTGTACTGATGACGTCAAGATGGAAACCTTATCTCTAAAGGCAGGCCACTCTCTTCCTGACACTCCAACTAAAAGTCATGAGTTGAGAAATGAAACTGAGGTGTCTAATGCTACTATACTTGAAGCTGTGAATAATCTAATTACTACGATGCAAAACTACAGTGAACAAAATAACAAACCAACACTATTCTGATTGCAGAATTACGTAAAAAGTGTAGAATTTAATTCAAGAGAAATAAAAGGTTGTATAAGTTTAATATTGATACTCAGCAGTACAAGGCCTAGTATGGAAAATCCCAGCTTGCAAGCAAGAATGATGGCTGTGGAACGTTATACAAGATGCTGGAATTTGAAACTACGCTGGCCCCAAGAAAAAGAAAATGAAAATAATAGAGAGAGAGTTTTACAGATTCTGACAACAGTATCTCCAAATTGGTACACCAAGATTGAAAGTATGGTTGATTCAGTTCATAGACTTGGGGAAAAAAAAGGAGGGCAGACACCGCCATATTGTTATTCAATTTGCAATGAGACATTTCACGGATGAACTGTGGCGACTGACAAAGAGCTCCACAGTATATAAGGAGCTGAATGTAAGCTTTGCTGAGTACTTCTTACTGGCAGACAGGGAGGCGAGAGCAGCGGTTTGGACACAACGGTTCTATTCAATAAGGGCGTGCACAAAAAGCCGACCTTCAAAAGGGCGACCTCAATTGGGCGCGGAGAATAAAAGCGCACATAAATAAAAGCGAACTTCAAAAGGGCGACCTCAATTGAGCGCCGAATAAAGGCGCGCGTAAATAAAGGAGCGCTTCAAAAGGATGACCTTCGGAGCGAATTAAATTAATTGTCCTTGATTATGCTAATAGACCGCATCTCGAATATCTACGTGGCATTGCACATAATCTACAGCTTCAAGTGTAACTTGCTTTCACCTTTTTATACATTCAGTCATTGCCTTAATCTAATTTTCTGTAATTTTGAAAACAACGAAATATGTTCAGTCATTGCCTTAATCGAATTTTCTGTAATTTTGAAAACAACGAAATACAGAGAGCTTTAGAAATAGTTCGTTAGAAGTTCATGCATTAATTAATTGGATGTTTTAATATTCTTGCTTTCACCTTTTTATACGTTCAATCATTGCCTTTATCTAATAAATTTTCTGTAATTTTGTTGCGTTTGCCTTTATTCGCTGCGCCCAATTGAGGTCGCCCTTTTGAAGCGCTCCTTTATTTATGCGCGCAGTTATTCAGTGCTCAATTGAGGTCGCCCTTTTGAAGATCGCTTTTATTTATGTGCGCTTTTATTCGCCGCGCCCAATTGAGGTCGCCCTTTTGAAGGTCGCCTTTATGTGCGCGCCCTTATTGACGGATACCAGATAGGACAACCCAGAGGAGCAGGTCACTGTGCATATTGTGATGTGTCTTGCCACTGCATGGGCTGTAGGGAGTGGAAGCAGTGTTGGGGTGGAGTCTTTGGGAAACACACTTTGTAAGGGCTCGGGCCACCTCCATAGAGAGAGAGACAGCTGAGTGACAGGGATCAAGGTTAATTAATGGTGCATGCAGGAAACTAGTTGTTGCTGGAGCAAGAGGAAGACAGCATCAGGTTGAGAAGGGAGCGAACATTTAAAGAGCAGGCAAGAGGTAGATAAGAAGAAGGCGAATCATTTTTGTTATTTTGGAGGTGTCCCCGTGACCCAGACAACGGGTGGCGGTAGGGCACCATTTAAATCGCGGCATATCCAATAAAAAGCCTGTCGGCATTTGGAGGACTCCCCTGGAAAAGCGGCTCCTGAGCGTGTTTTCTTCTGCGGAACGTCACAATATTTTGAAGGTCCAACCGGTTACATTAACGGAATGAGAACTGTGCTGCCTTAGTCATTCTTTTATGAAATGTTATAAGGAAGTATTTTGACTTTCTAATATTTTTATAGCAAAGAAGGCCATTTAAACTGACTTATGTGTGCTCTGTTTAATTACAAATTGTGTAAATATGAAAATTGTTTTTTTGCTGTATTGTTGTATGTATGTTTTGTTGTATTATATATTTTATATATGCATGGTACTTTTGCAATTCATTAATAAACTAAAATATTAAAAAATGTCTTTTATGTTATCACGCAAACTGAATAGCAGTTTCAAAAGTGCTGTTATTTTTACCCCCAATACAGTCTCTGTAAGCTCTCAGTGCTAGGGTTTTTGTGGGGTTTTTATCCAGCCGTACCCGATGATAAACTGCAGGTTACTGAGTGCACCGTAACGTGTCCCGTGCCGCGGGCTACTCTGGTGCTTCAGGCTAAAATCGTGCTCCCTTATTACGTGGCCTTGGAGGGCCGCCGGCTGTCTTCCTAGCTTTCTCCACTTTATTAATTTTAGTTTAATTTGTCGTATCAGCGCTTATAAGAACGCTTCGGTCTTCAAGTTCATTATCACGGGAAGCACTTACTTCATTGCAGCTGCTGTTTTATTTGTCCTCTAAATCTGTGAATCCATCCCAATGCTGACACTTGCCGCGTGGGTAAAAACTGGTCCATGACAAATATATTTGTTAGGAAGCCTTTAATAATTAACTGCACAGTATCCAGAAGTATTCAGCAGTACATACACACTGAATTTAATAAAGTAGATGCTGCTTAACAGGTCGTTTCTCTGGCTCAGAGTACGGAGCGCTTTTATCGGACGTCCGTTCACCAAGGCAACCAACTAACCTGCGTTTCTACTGCGCATATAATAATTACTGACAACGAGTGAAAATGACCCTGAGAATTAGTGTACTACCACAATTCTGAACTTTTCTGGTCACTATATTATCTAATAAAATGCACTATGGAACAGACGAATTTTAAAAAAGAGATTTCTTTGCAGGACTGGGCACTTCTTTATGGGATATTATTTGCAACTGCGGTGGGTTCGCACCCTGCCCGGGATTGGTTCCTGCCTTGTGCCCTGTGTTGGCTGGGATTGGCTCCAGCAGACCCCCGTGACCATGTGTTCGGATTCAGCTGGTTGGAAAATGGATGGATGGATGATTTGCAAAAACCTTATTAAAGAAATGCCTAAAGACGGAAAATAACTCTCATCTGCCTTATGTGCTCATTGCAGAAAAGTCGGAAAAAGAACAAAAAGCAAACAAACACCTTCAGGAGGCTACATTCTTATGCTGCCATCAGCCGCTGAGGGTCACTGCTTTCTTTGATTATTAAGTGAACTTCTGAATACACAGAGATATGATTTTTATACGTCTTGTATTGTAATTCATTCGTTTTAACCCAGCCACAGAGGATGCACAAACCAGTGTGTTTCTTCACGCAGATCCCAAGCCCGGATAAATGGGGAGGGTTACGTCAGGAAGGACATCCGGTGTAAAATTTTGCCAAATCCATATGCGGACAGATGATCCGTTATGGCAACCCCTAACGGGAGCAGTCGAAAGAAAAAGAAAAAGATGAATTGTAATTCATTCGTTTTAGCACACAGTAAATCAGCCTTTGAGGACTGTAGTGAACTGACAGTAAAATAAATAAATAAATAAAATCAGAGGGGAACATTTTTGCACACTGGGTGCTTTCTTTTTTCTCTTAGGCAAAGAAACATTTAAATATTAAATGTGCAAGCCAGTACATGAAGGGGCAGTAGACACCCATTGTTAGTATTGGGGTGAAAGGTAAACTTTCTGAGTAATTGTGTTAAAAGTTATTGTGATAGCTGTCTACAGGACATTGATATTTATCTGCCTTGCAAAAGAATCACGCCCGGAGGAAACCCACGCACACACGGGGAGAACATGCAAACTCCACGCAGGGCGGACCCGGAAAGCGAACCCAGGTTCCCAGGTCTCCCAACTGCGAGGCAGCAGCGCTACCCACTGCGCCGCCTGAAAATTAACATATCTGGGGAAATTCGGGTCCTAATCAGCATATGTGTACTCCTTGATAGTTGGCAGCAATACTTTTTGTTTAACCTGTGTTTACATTATTTGTCAAGTGCAGGAAATTGATATGTACCATTGTTTAACCTGTTGATCTAGGCAGAGACTGAAGTAGATATATACTTCTGGGCAGTGAGTGATGTTGAGATGGCATAGATTGAGGAACAGTGAGGGATTCGACAATTTGGCATAACGTTTGTTGGGAAACGAGCGTCCAGTAAAGAGAGTGCATCCTTGGACAGTTGGACGATTAATTGTTGGGGCAACACAGTGCACAAACTTGACTCTGCACCACTAAAGGTTGTATCCTCCACTTGATTTTTTTAATGGATTTCTAGAGTGTGGACTGTGTGCTTTTCTTTTTAAAAAGGTGTTTTCATTCCTGATATTGTTAGATTTTTATGTTCTTTTATCTTTATGGTGTAGTTTATATTGTCTTGTGTGATACAAGTTATTGTTTCTTTCCCTGAAATTGCTGCTGTGTCTTTCATTGTGTGTTTACTCACCGCCCAATTTAAAGAAAACTTTGTGCTACTATCTGTAAATCTCAAGAGTTCACAGTCTTCTAAAACTGGGTGGTGTAGTTGAATATTTTAACTGTGTCTAGGTTAGATTACCTGCAAGTGTGACCAGACACTACACACACACACACACTATGGTCTGAACAAACACCAGAATGACTAAAAAAGGAAGAAATTTTAAAAAGAAAGAAAACTTCTCACTTGGCAGTCCTCTTCCCATTAAGGCATTATACACATGTATTGCTGTTGGTATAAAGGCGCCCCCATAGTGTTTCTTGACACAATAATTAATTGGCAGAAAGTCCTTAATGTCAATGTCTCAGATAGGATGTGCAGCATTGTTCATAATAGCGCTCCATTTTGTTTTAATTCTCCCTTTTGCTACGACCTCTAAGCAGTCTAGTGTGTGTCTCATAACTGAACCTGCCCTTTTAATTAGCTTGTTGATTCGGTAGGCCTTGGTTGTAGTGATGTTTCCAGCCCAGCACACCACAGCTTAGGAAATGGCACTGGCCATCACAGAGTTATAGGACATGTGAAGGGTGTCATTTCCCACATTAAAGGAATGCAGTCTACTAAGAAAAAAGAGACTGCTCTGCCCTTTCTTATGTAGTTCCTCTGTGTTATCAGAGACCAGTCCAACTTGTCATTGATCTGGAACCCAAAGTACTTGTAGATGTGGACCACCTCTAAATCCACTCCTTGAATACTGACTGAACCTAAAGGATGTTTGGTGTGGTGAAAGTCAATAATTAGTAACTTGGTTTTGCTGATGTTAAGATGCAGACAATTCTCTTTGCACCAAGAAACAAACTTGTCCACCTGACTCCTCTGCTCTATGTCATCCCTTTTATCAATACACCCATTACATATAAAATCATCTGAGAATTTCTGCACTGTAAAAAATAAATCTTGCATGTATGAAAAATAATATTAAAAAATAGCTGACGACTATACACAAAATAATCATTTCCTTAATTAATAAAAATGGGTTTAACCCTTTTAATTGATTATTTATTTCTAATTCAATAAAAAATTAAGAATAATGTTAACACTATTTTTCTTAAAATGTAAACATTTTTTCATAACTTATTCCATGTAAAAAAACTATACTGTAAATTGAACACATTTAAGTTAAGTTAAATTTAATGACCCTGCACTTCCTCTCACATCGATTTCTTGGTCTTTACAACAGCGCATTCAGCTGTAACGCTTATCTATACTAATAAAAGGCAAAGCCCTCACTGACTGACTCACTCACTCACTGACTCACTCATCACTAATTCTCCAACTTCCCGTGTAGGTAGAAGGCTGAAATTTGGCAGGCTCATTCCTTACAGCTTACTTACAAAAGTTAGGCAGGTTTCATTTCGAAATTCAAAGCGTAATGGTCATAACTGGAACATATTTTTTGTCCATACACTGTAATGGAGGAGGCGGAGTCACGTATCGCGTCATCACGCCTCCTACGTAATCACGTGAACTAAAAACAAGGAAGAGATTTACAGCACGAGTCGCACGCGGGAACGAAGGTAAATGACGTTAATTTTTGACTGTCTTTCAATACTGTGTAAGCATACATATTAACACATGTGCAATTAAACGTGTGCATTTACGGGGTGATTTCTCAGGCTTAAAAGCTCACCTTTTATCAAACACGGGAACAAAGGTAACTGACGTTGTTCACTGTCTTTTAATACTGTGTAACCATACATATTAACACATGTCCAATTAAACGTGTGCATTTACGGGGTGATTTCTCAGGCTTAAAAGCTCGCCTTTTACTAAAAAGGTAAATGCAAAACTGTTTTCAATCAGTTTATTGAAACGCTCCCGTTAAGGATTGCAATAACATATTCGCGAGATAAAAGAACGAAGTAGGGGGAAATGGAGGAACAGCCGCAAACAGCGAAGAGCAAAAAATTAATTAAACAATTGAGAACGGAGCGAGTTAAGCATACAAGCATGTTCATAAGGGAAACAAACCACGGTGTAAAACGTAAGTTTAAATAAAGTTTATAGAAACGCTCCCGCTGCGGATTCCAATAACATATTCGTGAGATAAAAGTTTAATGAGAAGACACGAGGTATAAACGAACCACACGCCGTGGCGCAACGTTAGGGGCAACAGTTTCAACCATTCTATGATCTGCTTCTCGCAACTGAAAGACGGCACATGGCGGATGTTAGCCGACTTGCTGACCGCAACGTTAGGGGCTTCAAGTATGGTGCTGACGCCACATCTCAGTGCCAACACTTTGCAGACTGTACTTAAAAGACACGCCCTCCTCACTGGACAGTTAAAAACAACAATCAAACTAACGATGACATCAAGTATTACCCAATCAAAAGTAGGAAAGGAGGCATCTTCATAAAATGCGTGTGGGATGATTTGCATGAGACGCTGCTTTAAAAAAAAATGATTAAAAAAATACGGGATAAATCCCGTCCAGTATTGATTCAAAACAGGACGCGCAATTTCATTGTCAAACGCGGCACGATTCCGTATTTTAAAGGACGGGTGGCAACCCTACAGTGCCAGGTAACCACCCATACAATCACATTGTGATTCAGACTAGGAATGCAATGAATGTAATTACCCCGATCTACATACAAGGCGAAAGTCTTGCAACATTCAAAGATGATGGTTTGGGATAATTAGTACTTATTAAGTACACCATGGAACATAAAAGAGCTTATGAAGCCGTGAACCGAAAAAAGCAACATCTCAGAGATCGTACAAAAAAAAAAGGAGGTAATGTCGTTTTACTCGCTGTAGATTTTAGTGAAACATTACCAGTTATTCCACGAGGGAGACCAGCAGATGAACTCAACGCTTCTTTAAAATCCATGCTTCTCCCACGGTCGGTTATATGTCGCGTGTTCTCGAGTAGGTACACCAAAAAATGTATACATTTAAGCATGTAATGGGCAAAGAAAAAATGAGGTATACCCGAAGGCACTGCAGTAGTACTCAATGTAACTTTACTTCTTAAATGTTAATGTTTTACTGTTTAATAATTTATACGCTTCTTATATATTGTTCAAATTCTTTTATCAAAATACCAGTGACAGCGCAATGCACGATAACATGGAGTGAATACACCATACGCATCTGCCCACGGCCGCCCTGGTGTGCGCAGATAGGAGTTGATTCTAAAATAAAATAAACATAAAAAGAGTAATACAATCATCACCCATAAAGCGGATAGCAGACGTGACGTATTATATGTGTACCAGATTTCAAGTCAATAGGTGAAACAGTTTGCAAGCTACAGGTGATTTAAAATCCTGGACAGACCAACGAAAAGCCACGGTAGCAAATTATACAAGAAGATTTTACTGTTTAATTATTTATATTTATATGAAATGTGCTTCTTATATATTACTTCATATTCTCATATGATAATGATGTTAATGTTGTTTATATTGATTTCTATGTTATTGTAAGTGCATCTATGTGTGTATATGTATGTATGTATGTATGTATGTATGTGTATATATATATATATATATATATATATTAAAAATATATATATAACAAATATATGTGTATATGTATATATAATATATCTGTATATGTGTGTGTATATGTGTATATGTATATATATATGACAGCAACACTCATAACAATGACAACACAATTACATTGACAATCATGTTACGTTATTTTTAAAATGTTTCCTTTACTTTTTCATAACCTCTTTAACACACTACTTCTCCGCTGCGAAGCGCGGGTATTTTGCTAGTCCATAATAAGAGCTATTTTACTACGAATGTGTAAGTATAAAGCATATTAATTCCGTAATGAATAACTAGTATTTCATTTCGTATAGTTACAGACGTAAGCATTTGTTGTTTTCATGAAACCTTTCCCTTCATGTGGAAAACATGGCGAGCAAGGTAGCGTCTTTCTAACAACCTACCTCGTTGGTTTGCTTTAAAAAGCAAGCACATTTCTCGGATAGTTACGTATGTTCATTTTTTTTTTTTATCTTTTAAAACTTTTATTTTACACAGAGAAAAGCCAAGCAAAATGACACCTTTTATTGGCTAACTAAAAAGATTACAATATGTAAGCTTTTGAGGCAACTCAGGCCCCTTCTTCACTTTATCTTGCCTGAAGAAGGGGCCTGAGTTGCCTCGAAAGCTTGCATATTGTAATCTTTTTAGTTAGCCAATTAAAGGTGTCATTTTGCTTGGCTTTTCTCTACATTCATAATGGCTAACACGGTACAACACCCTAGTACTACAGATTTTACACAGAAAAAGAAAATGACACTTTGAGATAAGTTTGAGAACGCTATGGCGTTTGTCCTAAACTACGACCTGTAAACAACATAAAAAGACGTTTGCCTAACCGTCACGGTATTATTTGACCTCTTAATTACTGTTCTACATAGGTAATATATTTTCTGGTTAATTTTTAACACTGTGATTTATTTAGCGATGTTTGATTTCCTACGTCCTTTTTTATTTCAGGATTTTCGCTATCGCATACTGAAAAGTAGTGGAAAAGGCGGCCATTCATTTAAGCGGATATGTTGGCGTAAATGTAGGGAGTGTTTGAAGAGCGCCATATGCCTCAAGATTTCACTCTTTCACTCTCTTATGTTTCTTTCCCGTTTCCCACTCATTCCTGGAACATTATTTGATTGAGATATACTTTTTGTGTAAGTTTAAAAAAAGAAAATTTGCATTGACATTTGAATGTGAGTAATTCAGTAAAAATTATCCTCAGACGTTTGATTTAATTTTCCTTTGAAAATATAACTCAGTTGTTGTGACTATCTGTGTATGTTCAAATAAATAAAGATATATGGAATCCATCCATTATTCAACCTGCTATATCCTAACTACAGGGTCATTGGGGTCTGCTGGAGCAAATCCCAGCCAACATAGGGAGAAAGGCAGGAAACAAACCCTGCCAGCCCACCGCAGGATATATGGAATTTTAGCATGTACAGTATTTGTTATACAGTCATTATTGTCCAGCGCTGCATTATTACTAATTTCTTTTGAGTACTGTAATTCAAATGAAAATCAGAGTAAACTAAAACCATTTTTGACTACTTATATTTAATCAAACTCATTTATTTTAGGTAAATTTGAGTAAATTAATAAATTAAGTTTACTCAATAGTGCAGTATATTAAATGTACTCAAAAATATTGCTTGTAATTTGTTGCCTTATTTTTTTTTTTAAGTACTTTTAACGCATTATTTTTTACAGTGTGTAATATTTGGTGTTATATTTGTAGTTTGTGGTGTACAGAGTGAACAGAAAACGAATTATAAATATAAAAAAATAAAGAGAGAGAACGAGAGAAAATCTTCATTACAATACATCACACCTTGCAAGTGTTTGACTAAGGGGAGAGTCTAATAGATAACTGTATGGAGTCTGCATGTTCTCACCTTGTCATGCATGTTATGTTTCTGGTAAACCATTGTCCAGCTCAAACACTAGCAGGTAAAACTGATTTGTGATTCTGACCTACTCCAGTTTTAGGAAGTATGTGTGCCCTGAGATGGTCTGGCGTTAGGTCTGGGTTTGGGACTTAACTTGCTCTTATGTTACCAGGACAGGCTATGCAAATTCTTAAGTGGAATACAAGAGTTTTGAAGAAGAGAAGAGATCTGTTTTTCCCACTAGGGAGAACATAAGAATACAAGAAATTTGACAAACAAGAGGAGACCATTTAGTCCATCAAGCCTGTTGTTTAGCTAATAGCCCAATCTGCCCCAATATCTTATCCAGGTTTTTCTTAAAGATTGTCAATAAACATCAAATGAATATTTTTTAGCGTGCCAGGAATGGACAAGTACCCCTCACTGTAATGTGCAGAATCAGGTAAGGCTAAACAAGGAGTCAAGTAAAATGTTTTATTCCTCCCATATTCCCTCAGTTGTCACGTTTGTCATGCCTTTGGTCCTGCCCACCAGTTTATTTACTCTCATCCACTGCACTGCATGCCAGAGATCGCCCAAACTGTCTATGGCATAACACTGCTTTCCTGGGCCTTAAAAACGTTGCCACTCAAGTTCCTCCATATGTTTATGGACCTGGCTTTGTGCACAGGGGCACAATTAATGCTGGAACAGAAAAGGGCCTCTCCAGACTGCTGTCACAAAGTTGGGAGTGCACCATACTCTAAAATGTCTTTGTACATTGCAGCATTAATAATACTCTTCACTGGAACCAAGGAGCCAAGCCCAAACTCTGCCATTATCCCTCCTCCACCACACTCTACAGTAGGTACTATGCAGTCCAGAAAGTAGTATTCTTCTTCTGTCCACCAAACCCAGAAATGTCTTTTAGACTGCCAGATAGTGAAGCGTGATTCATCTCTCTTCATTTAAAATCTCCAAAACATATAAACCATTTAAAATCCCCATAAAAATGAAATCATTTAAATAATTAAAACATACCAGATAACAGTGAAAATTTGAGGTACATGGATTTTTACTTCCTTGCTGCTCTGCAGTTAAACACTCGGTTAGCCCCTGATCTCCTTTAACATCTGACTCCAGACTTTTTCTAGGCCTGTGGTTCTCAAACTTTTTCTGTTCACAGCGCACTTAATGTTTCAAGATTTTTCCATGGCGCCCCAAGTTAAACCATAGTATAGTTTATAGTGCTATAATACATACCTTACCGTTGCAGTGCGCAGATGGTGGCTTGGTGTGATTAGATTTAAAAATTTAACGTGAATTATCACAAATATTTAGAATAGTTTTTAAACAGTTCTTCTCTGAGGTGCACCATATGGTTGAAAAAAGGCAGATTTTCTGAATTAGTTGACTATGATGACTTATCGTCCATCCATCCATCCATTTTCCAACCCACTGAATCCGAACACAGGGTCACGGGGGTCTGCTGGAGCCAATCCCAGCCAACACAGGGCACAAAGCAGGAACCAATCCCGGGCAGGGTGCCAACCCACCGCAGTGATGTTTTCATATACATTGTAATTTATTCAATTAAAAGTTATTTATATTCTTTTTACACTTAAATTAATATAATTGTTAAGAACCAACAATAATCTTTTTCTTGAAAAGATTCAAAAACAAATATCACCAAAATCACAAACAATTTATTGATGGGAATAATTAGTGAGACAGTTGTTCACTACACATCTCTTCAAATCTAGGAATCATAATGGATACAGCCACCCTCCTTTCCTGTTCTACGTTGATTTTCGCACAGTATTTGCGTTTTATCACGGCAACCGCCGAAAACTCAGTTTTGCATAATTATTTTTCAAAAGGAATTCAGATTCACTGTGCTTTATACTTAGCAGCAGATATTCATCTTTTACTGATAGCCAAAATTCAGTAAGATCCATGCAGCCAAATGTTACATTGAGCCTATTGTTGCAAGACGGTTCAAAGAGATTTTCTTCTTCTGCAGATTCATACGCATCTGGACATCTGGATGAGTTCATTCGGGTCTGTTCTCAAAGCGCTACTGTTCAGTCTCGTCAGTGGCGCATCATTTATTATGAATAAACCGATAGCACCGGAGAAACAATTTTAAAAAGGTTGGAAATTGTTATTATAATGGTGGTATTTTTATTTTTGTATATTTTGAATTACTTTTGGAGTTGCTTGCAAAACAGGGACATGCGGTCAGGTGAGGCTCTCAGCGAGCACATCACAGCCATCCTCCTGCACCTTCACTGCTCCCTATGTCTTACAGGATTGAATATCAAATTCTGTTCTTGACCTGCCCGCTAAGGTCCTCTGATTCTGTGCCCCCCATTAACCTGCACTATATAGCATCTACAGTATATAGCGCCCAGACTGTGGAATGACCTCCCAAAATTATTGAGATCAGCTGACTCTATTCATTTGTTTTTTAACTCATTTGTTTAGGAGGACACTAAACAGACCAGACATTCTGCCCCTTCTTTCAGTTTACCCCCTCTATATATCCAGGTACTCAGGGTTTGCATTTTTATCACAATTTATGTTATTTGTTCAAGATTTTTTGTAGTATTATATGTTGTATTTTAGTCTGCAGTATTGTCTTTAATTCTATTTGAATGTTTTGTATATCCTGTATTTATCTTTATTTAGTGAAGATATTATTTGTAGCCAATGTTATATAGGTCCTGTTGTTCTTTCTGAATTTTGGGCATAGGAAGGGTGCTATATAAATAAATTGTGTTCTTATTAGTATTTTAATTTTTTTTTCTTTTGGTGGCCCACCGTTTATAATAATAAGTGACAAAAACTACAGCAGTTCTATATAAGGCAATTAATATATAGCATAATTCAGTGTAGAATATGTACTGCCGTTTTCTTCACATACATGTTTAAAAATAATAGATTGGCTTAAATGTTTATTCTAAATTGGTTTAGAACAATATTGCACACATGCATTGTACATTTAAAAAAATGCAATAACTTTTATTATTAACGTTTTACTAAACTCTAACGTGGTGTAAACTTTGTAATTATATTGTATATTTCGTTTCATGAATGTAAACGAAAAACAATTTTCAGTGAACACAAATCTTGATGATTTTAATTTTGTCGACATGTTAAATGGTTTCCATAGACCCGAACACAAAGTAAATGTTAATGGTGTATTTCAAAGAAACGATCCGTATTGTTTAGTTTGATGTATGACACGACGTGATGGCAGAAATCCTCTGAATTCCACAATGATACTATTATTTGGTTTGATGTGCTGTTTTTCTCTTGTCATATTTATTGCTTAATTTCTGAACGGGTCTTTGACCCGATGTTATTTTCCGGGCTTTGACGAGACCTGTCGAAACCTTCCAAAAGTAATTTTACGAAGTCAGTCCTGAAACGAAAGTGACGTCACTTCCAGGTCTGTAATTGCAGGTCTACAACTGCGGCACCCAAGGACGGACACGCCTCTTCAGGTGAGTGACAGGGCTGAGACTTAAGAGGCGGCAGAGGTGCGGCGTGAAGTGTATTAGGAGTGAGGAAACTAAAGGTGGAAGAGGGTGGGGACCAGACAATGGATGTGTACAACAGAGGAGGAGAGTTGCAGAGTTTTAACGCAAGTATTAATATAAGACCATAATACTGATTATGCCATTTTGTGAAATTGTATTAATTTGTTATCTGTTTAAGGTGACAGTTACAATGTATGTTAGAAATTTCTTAAACTCACACCGCACGTACTTTGAAAAAAGGGCAGCCGCCTTTTAGCTTGCAGGACGCTTTGAAGCAGCTAAGTTATTTAGAGAAGTGTGCTAGAAGAGCGTCACACAGTTTCATATTATACATTTGTATTGTTTTTAATACGTTTTTTGTGCTTTATTGTTTTAAAGATAATCTTAACCGATAATATATATTTTCGTCCGTTTTTCACAGAATACACTGTTTCGTGAAGCCTGTTTAAAAACAAGTATTGCCGTGTGAATTAAGTGCATCGTTTCATGTCGTTTTAGCAAATGGTGCAATTTCTGGATCCACTTAACACACGCTGGGGCGACTACATTAATTGGCCCAAGGCATCTGCTGGATTGTAGCCTAGTTTGTATACTGTGTGCTGTGATGATTTGAAAATCATTTGTTGAACTGAAATTTGTTAACCTCTATTAGCAAACTTTCCAGTGATTAACAAAAATCGAGTATGAAGTCGCGCAGCATTTCCTGATAGTTTTATTTCTTCTTTTTTTGCATTGAATTTGGATGACCTGCCCTTATGTTAAGTAAAATACATGTTGAAAAGGGGAAGTACTACACTTTTAAATGAAAAATACTTTTATTTTCAGTTTATCAAAGCTTGGCAAGAAATGGCAGATTGCTGTATCTTTTTACGCGTATTGGATTATTAGTTTAAAGCGTATACGGCGGTAACACTGGCTACGGGACATCCGTAAGTAATCATATGAGTAAATCTTTGTTCGTTGCTTTCAACGAAATATATTTACTTCTAGGCTGGGTGATCCAATCCTCTTTAACCTCTTTACCGTTATCCCTGTATGTCCACCACGACTCGCACTAAAGCCTTCCTCCAGGAGTTTACGCGGCTTCCGTGGACTAGCGGCTGTTGGACAGCAAGGCGAGCTGATTACTGGCTGTCGAGACGGAAAGCAATTGTATGAAGAGCCAAACAGGCCATAAATCATATATTTTTGTGCTGGTTCACATACAAACCGACAATATACCACACGAACCGATATAGATCATGGATGGTGGCCGACGTGTGCTTTGCAAACGCTAGAGGCTGTTGAGAGTTTCTGTTCTGTAGTGAGATTTAAATAAAAAAATACATTTTGCTGTTAAAAACTTGGGTTTTGGTTGCCGCTAAAGAACCGTGTGGGGATTTTTAAAGCTTTTTTCCCCTTTTGAAGTGTGTTTTTTGTTGTTACTTTTTTCTTCTCCCGCACAAGAGCAAAAGTAGCTGGGTGTTTGGAGGTGCGCTTGGAAAAGTTACTTGGACGTGTTCGTGTTGTATTTGAATTAACATCGAGGAGGTAGGGTAGAAAGTATCAGTAACTGATATCGGCATTTGTAAGCAAATAACCGCGTCGTCGTAACAGCGATTCCTTAGTTTAAAGGACATCTTGCCTGAAGAAGGGGCCTGAGTTGCCTCGAAAGCTTGCATATTGTAATCTTTTTAGTTAGGCAATAAAAGGTGTCATTTTGCTTGGCTTTTCTCTTAGTTTAAAGTAAAAGAAAAAAAGGCAGCGGCTGCCTTCAAGCAGTAAACGGAGAAGGCTCAGGTACAAAGGTAAGCAGCCAGTGTTAAGACGCCGATCGGGCACAAGGGGCTGTAGGAGCAAATAAGGTAGTAAAGTTTTATTTGTTTATTTTAGATTACACAGTCCTTAACGGCGCATAGGTAGAGCAGTAAAGTGGACGATAGCGTAAGGCAGGGGTGTCGAACTCCGGGCCTGGAGGGCCGCAGTAGCTACAGGTTTTCATTCTAACCCTTTTCCTAATCAGTGAGTAGTTTTCAATGCTAATTTACCTCATTTTCCCTTCATTTCAATAGTCCTGTTTTTAAGGATTCAGTCATCTGAATTGATTTGTTTCATCATTAAATTGCAGCCAAACAGAAATGAGACGTGAAACGAGCCCACAGATGACCAGCTAAACTGGGATTTCAAACTCCACCCAATTTCACTCCAAACAGTCTCTTAATGAGAAGCTGATCCTTGCTGTTAATTAAGCCCGTTATTTAATTCCATGGCTTGTTGCTGCTCTCATTCTGCCACAGCAGACATTTCCAAATCTGTTGATTTTTCTGTTTTTTCTAAGAACACCAACAAAATGTTTCAATGACTTGAGAGATCAACCTTACTGAGACCTTCACCTTTATTTATTTTCAGATATTGTGTGATGGGCAACCTGGTCATATGATGGCTTGTTTGATGTCTCATTATTGTTTGGCTACTAATTAAGAAAAAAGATGATTAAGGGGCCTGAGTCAAGTTAATTAAAACTAAAGCAAAAGAAGTTAATTTAGCAGTAAAAACACCTGTGGTGTAAGGGTTCATTAATACGGGGGAATACAAACAGTGCAAGTGGAGAGCTTATGGAGCACAAAGTTGGGAGAAGAGACAGAGAAAAGTAAAGTTAACCTCCTAGAAAGACAAATAGCAGGGAGCTGACAGGAAGAACAGTACAGGAGCTTAAGGGGAAAAGGCGTAAAATATCTGTAGCAGATCTTAGTGTTACCATTTTAAGTTAAGGAGAAGCCAAAAGAAGAAGAAATTTAATTAAAAAAAAAAAAAAGTTAAGGCAGTTTACTAATCCCAAATCAAATTTAAATAATGAGGCCAGTGCAATGCAAGTCCTGTTGGATGTTGGACTTTTTAGATGATGGTTTGGAAGAGCCAGTTGTCTGAGGGCTACATCTGCAAGGGATGCCAGCTGATCCAGCACCTTGAGCTCAGGGTCGCTGAACTGGAGGAGGAGTTGGTTGACCTGCACTGTAATAGTGAATTGATGGACTTGGCCCAGGTGTCCTTTAGAGAGACAGTGTGAACCCACAAGGTGATGTGGGAGGAGATTCCAGACCAGACAGGTAGAAATAGGTGGGTCATGGTCACAAGGCATAAGGAAAAGGGTGCACACTGTCCGAGGGCATCAACCCCAGAATTAGAGGTGTCAAACCATTATGTCCTTGCGGAGCTGGACGGTGTCTCTGATAATTCTGAGGTGGTAGGCAGGGATGAGGAGCCCCAATGGGCCACCTCAAAACCAGTTCCCAAAAAGAGAGAGGTAGTGATAGTTGTTAACTCAATCATTAAGGGAATTGAAGCGCAGGTGTGCTCCAGAGAGTCAGTCTCACACGGTGTGTTGCCTTCTGGGAGCACAGGTGGGAGACCTCCCTGGAAGGGTGGATAGGCTCTTGGCCAGAGCAGGGGTGGATCCAGTTGTCATTGTCCAAGTTGGAACAAATGACATACATGAGGGTAGTCTGTCAGTTCTGCAATCCAAATTCAAGGAGTTAGGTGCCAAGCTGAGGAGCAGAACTGACAAGGTAGTCTTCTCTGAAGTTCTGCTTGTGCCACGTGCCAGTCCAGGTAAGATTGAGGAGATTAGAAGGCTTAACGCGTGTCTCAAATCTTGGTGCAGGGTAGAAGGGTATAGGTTTATGGGGCATTGAGACTACTTTTGGAACAGATGGGACCTGTTCCACCGTGATGGGTTACATCTGAACTGGAGGGGCACCAATGTATTGGGGAGACGTATGTGTAGGCTAGTCGAGGATTGTTTAAACTAGGGAATGGGGGTTTAGGGAGTTTAGGACAGGCCAGGTTTAGATCTATACATGGACGAACAAACAATGGTGTAGAAATAAAATTGCATAGTAATGTAAATTCTAAGCAAACATTTAAATGTAGAAGGAGTAAAACATTAAAAATAGCTTGCCCTAATGCTATGAGTATCAAAAATAAGGTGAGTTGGAGTTGTATGTAGCAGAGCATAATTATGATATTATAGCAATAATGGAAACCTGGCTAAATAACAAAGATGGGGATGAGTGTAACATAGAGGGATACACATTTAATAGGAAGGATAGACAGAACAGAAAAGGAGGTGGGGTTACTGTTTATGCCAAACAGAATTTAAATGTAAGTCCTCTTCAGTTGGATGATGAGCCCCATCTTAGTGAGGACATGTGGCTTCGCCTGGAAAATATTAGGCAAAGAGGTCTTATTTTAGGACTGTTATAGCACCACCCAATTCAGACAGTAATTTCAACACATCTTTTTAGTAATATCAAAAAGGCAAGTTTATAGGGAGATATTATAGTCATGGGGGACTTTATTTATCCAAATATTAACTGGGATAACCTTGCAGATGGAGGAGCACAACGGCAGGAGTTTTTAGAAGTAATCAGTGACTGTTTTCTAACACAGCATGTTAAAGCACCAACACGGGGTGAAACCTGTCTGGATTTAGTATTTTGTAATAATCAGGATAGAATTGAGGGTGTAGAGGTGATTGAACCACTAGGGTCAAATGACCATAATGTAATACAATTCTCAGTTTTTGTAAGAGTACAGATGCAAAGACTAAAATTGTTAAGTTGAACTTTGGTAGGGCTAATTTTGAGCAGATGTGACAATGTCTAAGTAGGATACACTGGGATAAGCTTTTAAGTGTGAAGACAGTCGAGGAGCAATGGAACAGGTTTAAAAATGTTTTACATGTAATGCAGGACAGATACATACCTAAATTTGGAATTAATAGGAAACAACAAAAAAAAAAACTTCACGGTAGATTAATAAAGATTTAAAAAAGAAGTTGCAAAGGAAATAACTGCTTTATAAGGCATATTATACTAATGACTGCAAAGTGGATCGTAGAGTGTATGAGAACATGAGGGCAACCATTAATAACGATATCAGGGAGGCTAAAAGACAGTTGGAGAGGAATATAGCAGATAAGGCAAAAGAAGACCCTAAGAGATTCTTTCAGTATTTTAGTAGTAAAAGAACAGTCAAGGAGGAGGTCAAGTACATCAGAAATAGTAAAGGGCAATTAAAATAGATAGATAGATAGATACTTTATTAATCCCAATGGGAAATTCACATTCTTCAGCAGCAGCATACTAATACAATAAATAATATTAAATTAAAGAATGATAATAATGCAGGTGAAAAACAGACAATAACTATGTATAATGTTAAATGTTAACGTTTACCCCCCCAGATGGAATTAAAGAGTCGCATAGTTTGGGGGAGGAACGATCTCCTCAATCTGTCAGTAGAGCAGGACAGTGACAGCAGTCTGTCGCTGAAGCTGCTCTTCTGTCTGGAGATGATACTATTTAGTGGATGCAGTGGATTCTCCATAATTGACAGGAGCCTGCTGAGCGCCCTTCGCTCTGCCACAGATGTTAAACTGTCCAGCTCCATGCCAACAATAGAGCTTGCCTTCCTCACCAGTTTGTCCAGGCGTGAGGCGTCTTTCCTCTTAATGCTGCCTCCCCAGCACACCACTGCGTAGAAGAGGGCGCTCGCCACAACTGTCTGATAGAACATCTGCAGCATCTTATTGCAGATGTTGGACGCCAGCCTTCTAAGGTAGTATAACCGGCTCTGTCCTTTCTTGCACAGCGCATCAGTATTGGCAGTCCAGTCTAATTTATCATCCAGCTGCACTCCCAGATATTTATAGGTCTGCACCCTCTGCACACAGTCACCTTTGATGATCACTGGGTCCATGAGGGGTCTGGGCCTCCTAAAATCCACCACCAGCTCTTTGGTTTTGCTGGCGTTCAGGTGTAGGTGGTTTGAGTCGCACCATTTAACAAAGTCATTGATTAGGTCCCTATACTCCTCCTCCAGCCCATTCCTGATGCAGCCCACAATAGCAGTGTCATCAGCGAACTTTTGCACATGGCAGTACTCCGAGTTGTATTGGAAGTCCGATGTATATAGGCTGAACAGGACTGGAGAAAGTACAGTCCCCTGTGGCGCTCCTGTGTTGCTGACCACAATGTCAGACGCACATACTGAGGTCTGTCTTTAAGATAGTCCACGATCCATGCCACTAGGTATGAATCTAATCCCATCTCTGTCAGCTTGCCCCTAAGGAGCAGAGGTTGGATTGTGTTGAAGGCGCTAGAGAAGTCTAGAAACAGAATTCTTACAGCACCACTGCCTCTGTCCAAGTGAAAGAGGGATCGGTGTAGCATATAGATGATGGCATCCTCTGCTCCCACCTTCTCCTGATATGCAAACTGCAGAGGGTCAAGGGCATGTTGAACCTGTGGCCTAAGGTGGTGAAGCAGCAGCCTCTCCATGGCCTTCATCACATGTGATGTCAGAGCAAGAGGCCGAAAGTCATTCAGCTCACTAGGACGTGATACCTTTGGGACTGGGGTGATACAAGATGTTTTCCAAAGCCTCGGGACTCTCCCCTGTTCCAGGCTCAGGTTGAAGATGTGCTGTAGAGGACCCCCCAGCTCCGATGCACACACCTTCAGCAATCGTGGCGATACTCCATCTGGACCCTCTGCTTTGCTGGCACGAAGTCTCCTCAGCTCTCTGCTCACTTGCGCTGTTGTAATTATGGGTGGGGATGTCTTTCCTATGCTGGTATCAGAAGAAGGATGTGTGGAGGGTGCAATACTCAGAGGTGAGTGTGAGAGTGGGTTATGGTGGTCAAACATGTTAAAGAAGTTGTTCATTTGGTTTGCTCTCTTCACGTCTCTCTCGATGGTGGTACCCCGCTTCGAGCTGCAGCCAGTGATGATTTTCATCCCATCCCACACTTCCTTCATGCTGTTATTCTGTAACTTCTGCTCCAGCTTTCTCCTGTACTGCTCCTTCGCCGCCCTGAGCTAGACTCGGAGTTCCTTCTGCATGCGCTTGAGCTCATGCTGATCACCGTCTTTAAAAGCCCTTTTCTTCTGGTTCAAAAGGCCCTTGATGTCACTTGTAATCCATGGCTTGTTGTTAGCATAGCAGTGTACTGTTCTTACTGGAACTACAATGTCCATACAGAAGTTGATGTAGTCAGTAGTGCAGTCAACAACTTCCTCAATGTTTTCACTATGAGATCCCTGCAGGATATCCCAGTCTGTAGTTCCAAAACATTGTCTCAGAGTATTCTCAGCCTCCAGAGTCCACTTCCTGAATGATCGTGTGGTTACAGGTAGGACTCTCACTTTTGGTTTATAGTGAGGCTGAAGCAGAACCAGGTTATGATCTGCTTTCCCAAGTGCAGGCAGCGGGGTGGCGCTGTATGCGTCTTTAACGTTTGCATACAGTAAATCAATAGTCTTATTTCCCCGGGTGTTACAGTCCACATACTGGGAGAATGCAGGTAATGTTTTGTCCAGCGTCACATGGTTAAAGTCTCCAGCGATTAGCACGCCTCAGACCGTGAAATAGTGGATGCCCTAAACTTACGTTTTTCTGAGGTGTTCACAAGTAAGCAAGTGGATAACCTCCCTGAGGTAACAGGGACTACTAAGGAGGTACTGAAGGATTTAGAAATTGTAGAGGGAGAAGTGCTGCTCAGATTAAATAGGCTGAAATCAAACAAATCACCAAGACCAGATAATATTTACCCTTAAGGGGGCTAGCGAGTACAAATATAAACCCTTGACACATATTTTTAGGAATAAACTGCGCACTGAAGAGATTCCAGAGGACTGGAAAATGGCAAATATCATCCCATTATATAAAAAGGGTGACAGGGCAGATCCAAGCAACTATAGGCCAGTAAGCTTAACATGCATCATGGGAAAATTAATGGAAGGAATTGTTAAGGATAAGATTGAGGAACACCTGGCAAGGACAGGAGTTATTAGGAACAGTCAGCATGGGCTCAGAAGAGGGAAGTCGTGTTTTACTAACATGCTGGAATTCTATGAGGAGACAACAAAGGATACAATCAAAGTGGAGCATATATTATTTATCTTGACTTTCAGAAAGCATTTGATCGGGTGTCACATGAGAGGTTGGGCATCAATTAAAAGAAGTGGGAGTTCAGGGTGATGTTTTCAGATGGGTGCAGAATTGGCTCAGGCACAGGAAGCAGAGGGTGATGGTGCGAAGAACCTCATCAGAACTGGGTGATGTTAAGAGTGGTGTTCCACAGGGGTCAGTGCTAGAGCCGCTATTTTTAATATATTTAAATGATTTAGATAGGAATATAAGTAATAAGCTGGTTACGTTTGCAGATGATACCAAGATAGGAGATCATTATCAGATCATTTGGAATCTGTTATATCATTACAGAAGGACTTGGATAGCATACAGACTTAGGCAGATTTATGGAAGATGAAATTTAATGTCAGTAAATGTAAAGTATTACACATAGGAAGTAAAAATGTTAGGTTTGAATACACAATGGGCGGTCGGAAAATTGAGAGTACACCTTATGAGAAGGATTTAGGAGTCATAGTGGACTCTAAGCTGTCGACTTCCCGACAATGTTCAGAAGCCATTAAGAAGGCTAACCAAATGTTTGGTTATATAGCTTGATGTGTGGAGTACAAGTCACAGGAGGTTCTGCTCAACCTTTATAATGTACTGGTGAGGCCTTATCTTGAGTACTGTGTGCAGTTTTGGTCTCCAGGCTACAAAAAGGACCTAACAGCACTAGAAAGGTCCAGAGAAGAGTGACTAGGCTGATTCCAGGGCTACAGGGGTTGAATTTTGAGGAGAGAATTAAAGAGCTGAGCCTTTACAGTTTAAGCAAAAGAAGATTAAGAGGTGACATGGTTGAAGTGTTTAAAATTATAAAGGGAATTAGTCCAGTGGATCGAGACCATTATTTTAAAATGAGTTCATCAAGAACACATGGACACAGTTGGAAACTTGTTAAGGGTACATTTCGCACAAACATTAGGAAGGTTTTCTTTACACAAAGAACGATAGACACATGGAATAAAGTAGTGTGGTAGACAGTAAGACGTTAGGGACTTTCAAAACTCGACTTGATGTTTTTATGGAAGAAATAAGTGGATAGGACTGAAACATGCTACAATACATGTTTCATTCCTATCCACAATAGTAGGGAGCAGGTTGAGGAGACCCTGGAGAGGTGGAGATATGCTCTAGAGAGGAGAGGAATGAAGGTCAGTAGGAACAAGACAGAATACATGTGTGTAAATGAGAGGGAGGTCAGTGGAATGTTGAGGATGCAGGGAGTAGAGTTGGTGAAGATGGATAAGTTTAAATACTTAGGATCAACAGTACAGAGTAATGGGGATTGTGGAAGAGAGGTTAAAGAGGTAGGGTGGAATGGGTGGAGAAGAGTGTCAGGAGTAATTTGTGACAGAAGGGTATTGGCAAGAGTGAAAGGGAAGGTCTACAGGACAGTAGTGAGACCATCTATGTCATATGGGTTGGAGACGGTGGCACTGACCAGAAAGCAGGAGACAGAGCTAGAGGTAGCAGAGTTAAAGATGCTAAGATTTTCACTGGGTGTGACGAGGATGGATAGGATTAGAAATGAGGACATTAGAGGGTCAGCTCAAGTTGGACGGTTGGGAGACAAAGTCAGAGAGGCAAGGTTGCGTTGGTTTGGACATGTGCAGAGGAGAGATGCTGGGTATATTGGGAGAAGGATGCGAAGGATAGAGCTGCCAGGGAAGAGGGGGGGAAAAAAAGGAAGGCCTAAGCGAAGGTTTATGGATGTGGTGAGAGGGGACATGCAAGTGATGGGTGCAACAGAACAAGATGCAGAGGACAGAAAGATATGGAAGAAGATGATCCGCTGTGGCAACCCCTAAAGGGAGCAGCCGAAAGAAGACGTATTGTACACATGAAAACCAATGAATTATGCATGTAAACCAATAGTAAATACTCATAAACCAATAGTGTTCACATGTAAACTGATAGACTGCATACAAAAATTTATGATTTATTTCCTGTTTGGCCTCTCATAAGATGGTGACAGTTCCTCGACAATGGCTAGTGAAGTTTAGTGACCCCGGCTGATGGTTTATGAATGTTTATTATCGTTTCAGTGATCTTGTTTCATAAATACACCATAAGAGCTGAAAAGGCAAAGTACAAAATAAAAAGCATGTAAATAACTTAACAGAAATATTCATAACTTTTGTTGTACATATAACACAGAGAAATTAGTATCTTGTTCACTTTTCAGGGAGGTGCTTGTTTGTTAACCCCATATGTCACCATTTTACTTTCGTTTTCCCGGCAAAGAAAAAAACTGCACAATTAATTACGTAAACTAAAGACACCCAATAACGTATCAAAATAAAAGTCACACAAATGCTGTGATTCAAGCCCAGCTGAAGCATCATGTGTCATTTACATGAAGGTATCACAGATTCAAATTCTAGTTCTTGTTCTAGTATTGGAAGGTAAAGATTTTGCTTAAGCAGTACTCTCTGAGGCCACTTCTGAATGCGCGTGGTGTAAGAAAATTGCAAATCCAAAGCCGGACTTTGAAAAGTATCCATCAACAAAACCCTTTATTGAAACGCCAAATGGAGAGCAGATCACATGTGTGAAAAAACTGTTCAGCTTTTTTGTCATGTATTGACATTTTGTTACCTGAAACTTTGCACGGTGGTGAAAAATTCTTTAAGAAAATAAATTAATTCTCTGCACTTGATGTACCGGAGCAGTAAAGTGTTGTTGACAAATCCCATGAATTGGAAAGATCGCTTAATGAAGCAATGCAAACTGTGCCTCGTACAAATACTGAGCTGGCAGTATCTCTACTGAAAAAGAGGTAAAAAATCTTTGGTAACTGGACAAAAGTGTCTATGGGTCTGCAAACTGGTGAAGTGCTAAACCTACTGATGTTTTTATTTTAATTTATTTTTAATCTATTTTTTTTTTCTTCTTCTTTTTTTTTTAGTTTTGCTTTAACAGCTGAAAATACCTTTTATTGTGAGAATAACTTTGCTAGAATAATGTGTTTTAAATAATATTCCTCCCTCTCTCCTTTCTCAAAATGGACAGTTTAAGGATCACTCAGTTTTTAATATTTCACATGGTTTGCTGTCCCCTGATTGCTGTCAGCTGTACTAAACTTTGTGTTGCATACTCTTTCCGTCTCTTTCTATGTCTCTCATAACCTGAAATGCTGTCACTGTGGCTATCCATATTACATTCTCTTGCATTACTTGCTCTGTTGTGTAGTGCCTGTTCAACTTTAGGTGACTGACTAGGCTTTAACATTACATGCCAGCTTTTTCACAGTTTTGTCAGAAAAATGAGATGGGGCCCCAACAACAGTTCAGGCTTAAAGCCCCCCTCCCTGGTAAGCCTGCCACTGTACAGCAGATTGTCCTTTTATTTAACACTACAGATCAGATTGTACATTTCGGGCCCCCTAAGTTATTTTCAGTATCAAATCAGTCAGTTCCTTTTATTCTTAGTAGATACTTTGACTTATGGAAAACATAAATGCAGAACAAAATGTTCCATCATAAAGAGATGCATTATCCATCCATCCATCCATTTTCCAACCCGCTGAATCCGAACATAGGGTCACGGGGGGTCTGCTGGAGCCAATCCCAGCCAACACAGGGCACAAGGCAGGGAACAATCCTGGGCAGGGTGCCAACCCACCGCAGAGAGATGCATTATTCAGTATAAATACTATATACAATATGAAGAGTACTTCATATAAGCTGTAGAAATTGTGATAAATTTTAGCTGGATTAGTTAATTATAAGTCTTGGCTTTGACAATGCCAACAATCTTCTTATATAATACATTACCGTGGCTGATCGTTTGTCTGTCCAGGATTTAAAATCACCTGTAGCTCAAACCGTTTGACCTATTGACTTGAAATTTGGTACACATATACTACTGTCCGCTTTTTGGGGTGGTGATTGACCTCCAAGGTCAAATGTCAATCTAGGAAGGTCATGGTCAAAAATCAAATAATCTGTAGCCTGAAATTTGGTACATAAAAATGAGCTGGTCTCTGTACGACAGGCTGGTGTAAGAAATGCTGGTGAGATAAAGTCCAAATGACAGTAGACACGATCAGATGTCTGGTCACGGGACGTGCCGCTATTGACTCCCCTTTCCAAATATTGAGGTAAGGATTAACTTCAAATGCAATCTGAACTCAAAGTACTTTAATTCCTGTTGCTGTGCTCTGTAAACAAAATTAAATACATACACATGCTGAGTATTTAAAATGTGTACTTGTATGTAACGTTGTAACTTAGTGTAAGTTTAACAAACATTTGAACCTCTTTGTTTCAAATTATCTATAATAGACTTACTTTTCTGCAAGGATGCACAGCATTAATGGCTCAAGTGCTAGGAGAAAAGGACAAACTATTCTTACAACGTGCAGCAAGTAAACAAAAGGAACGAATGATGTGCGAAGCCTGAACATTCACCCAGAAATATGTAAGAAAGGTTCTACAAGTGTTTCTAATATTCTGCCATTAGAGGTCGCAATTCAACCTGACAAAGGACTTTGACAGTACACATATACTACATTGAAACTCTGCACTACAGCTTTATATGAAAAGTGAAGAGTTTTGGAATTCTTACTCATTTTATTTTATTGTAAAATCAACTCTTGGCTGCGGCCAGCAAGGTGGCCATGCAGCACGTGGGTATGGGTGTCGTTCTCATCCCTACCACCTTCACCGTCACTTCCCCTACCTCTTCATATATTAAATTGTTCTTGAGGCAGATTGAAGACTTAAGAGCCAGCTTAAGTGAAAAATTAAGGAAAACGTACTAAGTAATTGCAGCACAAAAACTGACTTAATCACTTTTAACGCGAAAGATGCGGACGAAAGAGAAGAAGCGGGCTACTAGGGTGGAGAAAAGAAGAGCTGCTCAGGAAGCAGTAAGTGCATCAACCTTTGAGCAAAGAAATGTTAAACGTACAGAGAGAGTATGAAAACTATGAAGAGCACACTCCGCATTTACAACAGGCTGACGCAGAATGAAAGAGAATTACTCGAGCAACTGAGAGCAAAGAACAGACCATACAACGAAGACAGACCAACAGTGAGCGAAAGAGAATTGCAAGAGAAAATGAGACCGAGGAAGAGGCTAATCAATGGTCATGTCAAGTGTGTTCAAATTACAGTGCACTGTTACTGGTTAATTAAATAATTTGGCAATGCACCTACTTTATTGCCTTAACTTTTTCTCTGTTGTAAGAATCATTAGGTTTATATCAAGGTAACTGAAGCACACTCGATTTAACACTAGAATTACCAAAGCCAATGAAAAAAACTCGTAGATGCATGTGCATGGTCCATGTGCTCAAAAGTAACTGCATTCTCGTACCATTGCTCGTGTACTAAAGTGTCAGCAGGCACTTTTTGTGGCATTCCACATGTATTTTTTGAGCATGCCTGTGTCGATCAAACATAGTAGAAGCTCTGCAGTCTACTTGTGACTTTACGCTGTAGGAAGTAAGTAAAAAAACTCATGGCAAATAACAATCTATCTGGCTTTTATGTAAGTAACCTATAAATGTTAATGTTTTGGGCACATGCATCGTCCAGATCTAAACACTAGCGTGGAGAGTTGCTTGTGTACTAAAGAGTCTATAGCTTAAGGTGGAAGCTGCCATCGCTGTACTTTGTATATAAGAGCCAGATCAAATGTTATTTATTTATTTACCTTTTATTTATTACTTCCTACAGTGTAAAGTCACAAGTAGACTGCAGAGCTTCCCGTGTACATATACAAAGTACAGCGACGGCAAAAGTGCAACGTGCATTCTTTCTTCGATGTAGAACCGTTGTCATCATCTGAGTTCACCTGTTATAGCGCGTCTTTATGTGAAAACAACATTGTCAGATGGGGGGGTGGGATCATGAATGCGACTGAGAGAATAAAACCTGAATTTACCTTTACAAGTTTCATAAATTTGCACCGGCTGTTACAGACTGAAATCAAATGTATGTTTTTATTCTTAAATAGTAAGAATAAGAGCAGCTCACTTCTCAAAACTGACTCGTCCAGGGTCAAACCCGTGAAGTTTTGATTACCAGTCCACAGTTAATACCGATGCTAGAACGAAGCAGTAGTATCAAAGGAGTGTGAATGTTGCACCCTAATGCGGGTTCTTTTTCTGCAGTTATGTTCTTGAATAGAAGCTCACTTATTCTGTTATTTGTTATATTTCTGTTATATACACTTCATGTCTACATTTTGTCAATTATTACTAAAACATGAAAAACATTTAACGATGTGTTTACATAGATTGTTGTAGACACGGAACACACATGAAATGCATGTATTCCAAATAACGATATAGTATTTATAAAATGTCTTTTTGCTTGACTTCTCTCTATACAACTCTAATCAACTGACACGCAGGTAAACAGACTTGAGCTGAGAAGACTGTGTGGCGGTGGGGGGATGTGATGGTAGGCTGCTTAGCAACACATTTACAGGACAAAAGACGCTGATGGACAGGTGCGAAGGGATTTAAGGTTGGACGGATCTGAGTTTTTTCGTAGGCTTTGGTAACTCTAGTGTTAAGGAAAAGAACATTACAATTTGATAAATACAAGGATTATAGAAATATGATAAATGCATGAATATAATGACATCTGAGACAGGACGCAAGGCAAACTAAATAGGCAAACATACAACGTTTAACACAGAAGAGGCTAGCAGTTTACTAGCTATTTAGATTCTAACTTCGCTTTGTACAGATGAACAGTTTTACGATACTAAGTCTTTCAGGATGATATAAAATGTTGTGTAGAGCTGCTGCTGTTGTTGCCCTGGGTTCAAGTGCTGGATTCTTCTTGCATTGGAATGCATTCTTTTTCTTTGTGTAGGGTTACCAGATACCTGTGAACCCAAAGGAGGACACCAAAGATCATAAAGGAGGACAAAGGAAAACAAGTCCGGTTCTATTCACGAAACAGTGTGAACTGTGTGTTACAAATGAAAACTTTAAAAACAACTAATTTTGAGAGGTCACTCAATGAGTCATCAAAATTAAGTTATAGTATAACTACTGTATGCAGTTTCATATTTTTCAGATGAGGTGACTTTTTGCAGCAGTTCATTGTTCCCAGCAACATAGGTGTGGAACTCCACACAAGAAACATTCTTAAAACTGTACTTTGTAGGATGAATTCCTCTGACAGTCTATTTCTTTTGTCCACTGCACGTTGATCAAGAAAAATGCTCTTTCAATGTTGGCATTATGCCCAGGAATGGAAAAGAAACCTTTGATATGCCCCTGATTTGACCTGCAACTGTCCTTAATTAAGCAGCATTAGTTGTGAAAAAGCAAACTAAAAACTCAACTAGTAACAACTGAAAACCAATTCAAACAATCCTACTCCAACTTACTCTGCCTTTTTACTTCCCGGCATGCCTTCTTTCATACTTCTGTCTCCTCTGCTGCTCCTTAAATAGTCTGCTAGTGCTAAAAAAAACAACTACCCATCAATTCATAGGCAATCAACTCTACCTGGCCACTAGCCCACAAACAAAGAACCTTTGATATTGAGTAATGTTGTTCTCTCTTTTTGTTACATTTGCAGTCTTTGCAGATCGATTGTCTCCTCCGACTCCAAGATTGTTAGCACCTTACTGGATCAAAATCCAGTCCTCAGATACATAAGTGACATAACTAGGTAAGTTAAAGGGAACATTTACTTCTCTTAAATCTATTTGCTTACTGTGGGATTTGAGAGATTTATGGTTATATGCTCCTCTCTGCTAGATACCATAACAAAAAAAAAAATGGCACAGTTCCAGTATGGTGCTGAGGTGTCACCCACTGCACTCGGTTCCCAATCCAGGTGGTTTGTTGTGTGGTGGGTGCAGCAACACACTATCAGCAGATACACCCAACCTCTCTCTGTCTCTGACTGAAGGTCACGGTAATGAGTCAATAATATTCAGTATTCATTCCCTTTCATTCATTTTTACCTACAAAATTTTTTAAATAATTATTCTGAAACATTTGAAAGATATTTTCTAAACTAAGGATGTAGTGGCCACTTTATTAGGTATATGTGCTTACTAATGCAAAAAGCCTGCTTCTGCAAATAGCCAATCATTTGGCCACAACTCAGTACATATACTCCGTGTAGGCAGACATGGTCAAAACTTGTCAAAACGTATGTATGTATGTGTATGTATATGTATATTTATGTATATGTATGTTATATATATATATATATATAAAATAATTGTGGCCTGCAGAGGTCACTCCTGCCACCCAAACCCAACAGACAGATGCAGGACACAAGGTAAACACACATGCTTTTTTTTTTTTTTCCTCGCGGGAAACGCCTTTCCCCGTTTCCCACAGGCACAGCACAGTTCACAACACTGCACAAACTTCTTCCTTTCTTTGCTTCCACTCCTCCTGACTCTGGCTCCTGGAGTAGTGGTGATGGGCTCCATTTATAGGGCACCCAGAAATGCTCCAGGTGCCCAATGACCTTCTTCTGGCAGCACTTGCGATATGTGGGAAGTATGGCAAGTTGCACCATCTTGCTGGAAGTAACAAAGCGGTTTTCCGGGGTCAGACAACAAGGAAACATGGCAGGCGACACGATTGCAGCCGCCTATCAGGTGGCAGATGAGACAGGAGTCGTCTTGGTGGAGGCAGGCCACTTTTTCATGGGCCACCCTAGATTATGTAGAGTTTGTTCTGTACTGTGACATTTGAGGTGCAATCAGAATTTTTTTATGAATATTATCTTATCCCGGAGGTATTTTATATGCTTTGGTGACTGTTGGATTGACAAATGTCCATAATGAATGACAAGTTCAGCTCTACTGTATGATCTACGTAATTGGGAAATGAGTTGCAGAGGGACAATAATGCTTTATCTAGGATTCTACTAACAAGAACCTCATTTCATCATTATTTTCCCTATAGGATCTTTTAATATACTTGAAGTGAATAACTTTTTTAACACTCATTTCAATCTAATATAGCTTAACAATTGCAATTATTTTTTGTCAGGTTTACATGAGGATGTACTTTTTCCTTGTGTTCTATCCCTTTAAATCGAGAGGAATGTATAGCTCATGTCGTTAACTGAGTGAGGGTGAGACATTAATTGTCTGCTGTTAACTGGTAATCAAACGAGTAGCTGAGCAAATCGAGGAGAAAAACAAAGACAAAATATAACTACCTCTGCATTAGTTAAACTTGGGACTGCTCTTGTTCTGCTGTTAACTGAGACAGCACTTAGACCTGAGAATTGTCTCTTCTTAGTACCGTACTACATAGTCTGGGCTTGATCTGTGCTAGTGCGGTACTAGCTCAAGCTGCACCAAAATTCTGAAATATGTACTGTTCATCATTTTAAAGACAAATACTTTGCTAACTCCTTAAAACAGTTTCACAGTAAATTTTTTCTTTGACATTACACAGTACATATGAAAAACTCAGTTCAGGTTAATAAAGGACCAGTAACTGTGCACTGCATGATAACATGCAGTGAATACACTTGACTTGAGCATTCCTAGATTCCATACTCTTTCTCTGTATGTTTATCATTCTTTTGCTCAGAGATTGATGCGCTTGCTGCTTCCTGAGCAGTTCTTCTTTTCTCCACCCTAGCGGCTGCTTCGTTTTTTCTTTTGTCGGCATCTTTTCACGTTAAAACGGATTACGTCAGTGTTTGTGTTGCAATTACTCAGTACGTTTTCTTTAATATTTCACTTAAGCTGGCACTTAAATCATTCTTGAGGCAGATTGAAGACTTAAGTTATGAAGAGGTAGGGGAAGTGACGTCGAAGGTGTTAGAGATAACAGCGCCCGTACACGTGCTGCATGGCCGCCCTGCTGGCCACTGCCGAGAGTTGATTCTACAGTAAAATGAAATAAAAATAGAGGAATAACCTTGGAAGTCAATCATCACCCAGAAAGTGGATAGTTGACATCACTTAGTATATGTGTACCAAATTTCAGGTCAATAGGTCAAATGGTTTGTGAGCTACAGGTGAATTAAAATCCTGGACAGACAAACGAACAGCCATGGTAGTGTATTATATATAAAGGTTATTATTATTCTTATTGGCTATAGCAGGAGTCTCCAAACTATAGCCCGCGGGCCAGATGCGGCCCGCAAGGCCCTCTCATCCGGCCCGTGGAGACTTTTTTTATCTACGGAAAAAAATTACGGAAATTTACGTGTATCCTGCCAAGATCAGCCGCCGCTTACGTGGACGTTACGTTTTTACCGAATTAAAACAGAGGCGCGCAGTAGTGTGTGTTTTTCAACCGATCACTACATTGCAAAACCTTATTCGCTGCTTACTTTTTCTACTTCTGTTCAGTCAATGAGATGATATAACGCCATCTAGTGGCAGAGTTTTTAAATGGTTTGCTGCTTGTTCAAGACTTTGATTATTTTGATCAGTTTGCCAGTTGCGGTTGACTGCTGCGATGAGGAGGTGTTGGTGTCAGTTAGCGTCTAATTGCGAAATATGTTGCACTCTATTTTATTTAGTGATCATTTCCTTCGCGTAATTACTTACCAGTGTGTATAAAGTATTGGGAATGTCGTTAATTTAACAAGAATTTTCTGAATATTCTGAAGAGGAAACATTAAAAGCAACAATCTCTCTACCATAAGTGGATATATTTGCAGACTATATTCAGGTAAGTTTAACTTAAGAAATCATAAGAATTTTTAAACATTGTTTCGGGTCATTTGCAGCTATAATTGCGACGAAATTAGTTCGCATAATCAGGTTTTTTTGAGCGATATTGTGTGCAAGATACTTTCAGTTTCACTATTTATTCATGTTGAAGTCACATTATTTTAGTGCCCAACGATGGCCGAGAAGAGGAAAAGAAAAATAGACGATGAGTGTCGGCAATTTCAAGAAGAATGGAGTTTGAAATACTTCATCAAATCCGGCGAGAAAGCATTGTGTGTGATTTGCAACAAAACCGTGGATGTGATGAAAGAATACAACCTGCATTCATCGAAGCAAACATCAGGAGAAATGCACAGTTGGAGGGTAAAGTTCGTGCCGAAAAATTTTCTAAATTACAAAATCAACTCTCATCTCAGAGGGCATTGTTCAGTAAATCCTCAAATGAAAATGAATCCTTAACTAAGGCCAGTTATAAAGTTGCCTACATCCTGGCTAAAAGTGGCAAACCGTTTACAGATGGTGAAGGAATGTTTGTTGGAGGTGGCTGAGGAAATTTGCCCAGAAAAGTCGAAACAATTTAAAAATGTAGCTTTGGCTGCAAATACCATTGCCCGCCGTGTTGCAGACATGGGTGAAAACATTGTGACTCAAATAGCGAAAAATGCAAGCAAGTTTCGCCATTTTTCAATTGCAATGGATGAATCGCTGGACAGCTGTTCCACCTCTCAACTGCTTGTGTTCATTAGAGGTGTGGATGAAGACATGAACATAACACAAGAGCTGGCTTCCCTACATAGTATGTATGGCACGGTTACCGGAGAGGATATATTCAATGAATTGAAAAAAAACATTTGCTGATTATAACTTGGACTGGACTAACCTCAGTTGCCTGACTGTTGATGGAGGAAAGAACATGAGTGGCATAAAGAAAGGCTTGGTTGGACAAGTGAAGCAGATGTGTAATGAGAAAAACATTCTACAACCAATGTTCCTGCACTGTATTATTCACCAGCAAGCTTTGTGTGCTAAATATGTGGACATTAGCAGTGTACTGAATCCTGTGGTGAAGATGGTGAATTTAATAAGGTCACATGGGCTCAACCATAGACAGTTCAGAGACCTGTTGAAAGATACTGACACAGAATCGCAAGATTTACCATATTGCACAGCAGTAAGATGGCTAAGTTGTGAGAAAGTTATGAGCAGAGTATTTGAATTAAGAAAGGAAATAGGTGACTTCCTGGAAAGTAAAGGCAAGCCACAGCCATTACTATCTGATGAAGAGTGGGTATGGAAATTGGCCTTTGCTGCAGAGATAACTAGTCATTTAAATTTTCTGAACCTAAAACTACAAGGAGAGAAAAATCTAGTTTCTGATCTATACACCCACCTAAAGGCCTTCAGATCTAAACTTGTCTTGTTTTTGGAACAAGTACAGGCCAACAACTTGACGCACTTTCAGCAGTGCAAGGTCTTCATGGCTGAAGCAACAGCTGAGTTCCCCACGTCATTTGCATGCGAGATCATCAAAGACCTCCAGCTGCAGTTTCAGGAGCGGTTTTCTGACTTGGATTCAAAGGCAGAAGAAGTGAGACTGTTTCAAAACCCATTTGAAAGCAGATGTGGCCAGTTGCCCAGATGAACTGCAGCTGGAGGTCATTGAGTTGCAAGCAAATGACTTCCTTAGGGACAAGTTCAAAGAAGGACTAGTGGGTTTTTACCAGTTTTTGTCCATGGAAGACTTTCCTAATGTCAAAACTTTTGCATCAAGGTACCTTTCAATCTTTGGAACAACATACTTGTGTGAACAGACATTTTCAAGAATGAAATACGTGAAGAACAATTTGAGAACAAACTTGTCTGATGATAATCTCAGGTCACTGATGTTAGGGACATCAAATCTAAAGCCAGAAATGTCTGCTATTTTGGCATCCAGGAAACAATTTCACCATTCCCACTAATACAGGTGTTCATGTGTAGTGTATTAATCTGTTATTAAATAATAACTGAATAAAATAATATTAAATAAATAATTTAAAACCACATCTATATTTTGATTCTTTTTTTATTTGGACCTCGAGTGTGTAGTCGGCCCCCAAACTGCTGTTTGATAGTTAATGTGGCCCTCGGGCTAAAAAGTTTGGAGACCCCTGGGCTATAGCAATAGTAATGTATTATTAATATCTCAATCTGTCATCCAATTATTAACCTTCTAAACCATTTCTGGATTGTAAAGGTTTATTATTATAATAAAAATAATAATTATTATTATGCTGTTATGTTTTGATATGCAGTATTTAAAAACAGACTGTCTCTCTGTTTTCAATAGGTGTTTATTCATGAAGAGACCTGCTAGTCTTTCAAAACTCACTTATCACCGAAATCTTTCTTTTCCATGACTGCTCCTCTCAGCTTGGACAATCTAAGGGAACATCTCTCTATGGAGAGAGAAGTGTTTAATGAATCTAGGGATACCCCACTGTTAGCTTTCTCTTTCAGAGCCAGAGACTCTGAGGCATGCAGTAAAATACCACATTTGGCCATCTGTTCATTTCCTCATCCAGCTTAGCCTGTTTCAGGAGATCATTTGGAGCTGGAGCCTTGACAGCAGTTGACGCAAGGCATGAGCCAACCCTGAGCAAGATGTCGTTCCATTGAAGAGCACTGTCGCTCACTAAACCACACTGATAATTCAAGGAAATGTTAGAGAAGACAAGCAGATTCTTAAAGAATATTACTGAATAAATTCAAAAGAATGAAGGCACTATTCCAAGTACTATTGGCTATAAAGAAAAGGAAAGCAAAACTGCAGTTTAGACAAATAGGATAATATGAATGGCAATATACGAAACACAAACGTGAAGATATGAAAGTCATTATATTACATATACATAGAACTTTTTGATCCCTTGAAGAAAATGTACTTACTCCAGCACAGCGGTTCTCAAACTGTGGGGCGCAAAGTAACAAAAAAGGGGTCACGGATGTTGCCATATGTGGCATAATTTCGCTATTCGTAGGGAAATTTTAAACTTGTAGCGGTGTATCAGAAGGAAAAAATATAGGAATAAATTTTATTAGGGTTTCAAAAAAAACATTAGGGGGGCACGATTAAAACTGTAATAAAAACTCGGGTCGCAAATACTTAAAGGTTGAGAAACACTGCTCCAGCAGCAAAATAGAACATAATTACTCATTATTTGACTGATGCATTAATTCAATGCAGCTTACACCATTTGAGATACATTTGGTATCATTTCTTTTGTTTTTACAATGGAGCACAAGCAGGTAAAATGATTTGGTCATGGTCACACTAGCCAGGAGTTAGTCTTGAACCCAAAATCTTACCCACTATGTCACACTGCCTGCTATGCTGCAGTGTGAAACATTAAAGACTGTACACATTGTCTCATAAGTACAATTCAAAGAACTGTACACACCTGTATCCCCAATGTACATTAAATTTATAGTGTTCCTAAAAAAATGACCAGTGTGTCTGTTACAACTAGCTAAGGTAAATATTAAAGTAATCCAGACAAGAACAGGCCACTCAACCCAACAAAGCTCTCCAGTTCTATCCACTCAATTCTTCTAAAATAACATCAAGCTGAGTTTTGAAAGCCCCTAAAGTCCTACTGTCAACCACACTACTCGATCATTTGTTCCATTTGTCTATGGTTTTCTATTTAAAGAAAAACGTCCTAATATTTGTGCAAATTTTACCCTTAAGTTTCCCTATTTTCTGGTTAAACTCCTTTTAAATTAACAATCTACTGGAAAATTCCCTTCATAAACTCTTCAATCATATCTCCTCTTATTCTTCATTTGTTTAAACTGCTTTTATTTATCCCCTGCAGCTCTGGTATCAGCCCAGTCACTCTTCTCTGGACATTCTCCAGTGCTGCTATGTCTTATATGCTTTGCTGTGACCTGTAAAGATAGGCCTGATAGGAGGATGGATAATATAGTTGTTATGCTGATTTACAGGTAAAGTCCTTGTACTCTCCATATATAACCTTTTGGTGCAATGTTTATTTTAATAGGCACTATAATGTGTTTATATATGTAGTCAGTGTATTTATACAAAGCAAATTACAGATCAGTTGTCAGTATGGTCACGTGAGTTATTATCCTTTACTTTTCTAAACTTTTTGTGTTTGTATCACAAGACTTTAGGGTCACCTAAAAAAGGCTTTACCTAAAAGGCTTTTGATATCCAGAGCCGATAGACAGCAGGCCACAGTGTCCCATACAATCTGTTGGTGTATTCGTGCTAAGTGTTAAATCTTCTTTGCAGGAAGAGAGGTACCTTTAGAAGAGGACAGCTGACTGAAGATGTCTGAGGTTAAATTTCTTTTTCTTTTCTTTTTTTTTTTTCTTTTAGATGCTAATGGCTTAGAAATAGAAAATAGATAAATTGTCTATCACATTGCCATGCAACTGAAAACTTTTCTGAAACACAATTTACATTTAATTTGGATGTATGACCTTTGTTGTATGAGGAGTTGTTCTTCGGTTTGGGAAAATTTTGTGACTGCTTTATGTAGCTTGTATGTCAATAAAACATACTGTAAAATGAGTGTATGGACATTTTCAGTTGGATTGACCTTCTCGCTTCTGCCTTTCTTTGAATGCAAAAAAAGTACAGCAAAGTCAAACTCCAATAATTAACTGTAGTCTATAAGTAAATTAATATTAACCAGATCGTTTAACTCAGTGACATTAGAGTACATTAGAGGAGATTCTGCCATGTTACTTCAGACATATGATATCTACTGTACAGTATGTAGAATTTGCCAGTTCTCCCTTATGTACTCCGTCCCCCAATACCAAGCATGAGATCATTGGTTGACTTTAAATTTCCTAAGCATGGGTGACTTTGCCCTGTACAATTCTCAGACTGGATGGATTCAATTTTGACCTAAAATGTGTTTTTAAAATTATTTTATGAAATATATTATTTTGTTCATGTAAAATAGGAACACTTAGGTTTAAATTATTATATGAGCACAATATATAACAATGTGTACATTCATCATTGAACCTTCTTGATTCAGTTCAAGGTGATGGGGAACAAACCTTCCTCTGGCTTATTTATGTGCAAAGTGGCAGCCTACCCAGAGAAAGGGGTCACTAACACAAACACCCAGGCAAAAACAGCTTTAGACTCTTCAATTAACAAAACACACAGATACATAGGAAAAACACTACATGCTATAATTGATAGACATTGACACATTAATTTATAATTAAACTTTTAAGTCAAATCACGTGGCTTTGTCATACCATCTGTACAGTGTTTGCAGCATACAGTGGCATGAACTAAAGGACTGTGTTGCAACATATAAATAAACATAAGACAAAGACATTCACTATACTATAATTGATAAACAAATCAATAATAGGTAAATTAATATATGAAATTTTGAAATTGATAGTAATATATATAAATAATAACTATTGGTAATAACAGTAGTTACAAATGAACTACATATAAATAAGCTACAGTATATAAGCAGAACTAAGGGTAGGAGGGCAGCACAGAGTTTAGGGGGTAGATGCTGTTGCAGAACTGGTTTGGATACTACAATACCTACTGCCAGATGGTCCTAGGACAAAGAGGCCATGCTAGGGGTGAGAGTGTTCTTCCGCCACAATACTCTGCAGAAGCAATGTTTGATGTCAATGTCTTTAATGAATGGCAAAGAAGCCCCCAATGATGTTTTCTGCTGTGTATCCTATCAGTTGTAGGACCTTACGGTCAGAGACACTGCGGTTCCCAAAGCAGATGGTGATGTACCTGGTCAGAATGCCTCTGTTGAATGTGGTAACAATAAGGGAAGACAGACTTGCCACCTTTAGGTGTTGAAGCAAGTGGCATTAATTAATCAGGTAATGTCAGCTGCCTTGTGCACACCAAGGAATAAAGTGCTTTGGACCGATTCCACCACAGAGCCCTCAATGTGCAGTGGGGTGTGGACAGCATGTGCCTTCCTGAAATCAACGATCATCTCTTCCATCTTATCCATGTTAAGACGCACATTGCTACCCTTGTTCCAGTCCACCAAACATTGCATCTCCATTCTCTAAGCTAACTCGGCCCAATTGCTGATGAGACCCATCACCATTGTGTCATCAGTGAAATTAAAGATGGTGTTAGACCTGTGCAATACACAGCGGTACAGCCATGAGTCAGCAGAGTGAACAGAAGTAGGATGAGTATGCAGCCCTACGGGACAGCAGTGCTCATCATGATCGTCCTGGAGATGTTGTTTCTGACACATACTCACTGGGGTCTCTCTGTCAGGAAGCTCAGAATCCAGTTATATAGGGAAGTGTTATAGCCTAGCAAACTCCTCTTCCCTATTATCTTCTGAAGTATGAAGGTTGTTCAACTGAAGATATGGCATCCTCCGTGGAACAGTTTGGGTAATAAGCAAAATGGAGAGGGCCATGTGACATAAGAAGTTCAGCTTTCAGGTGGCCTAAAGGTAGCACTTCATGATGACTAGTGTCAGTGGTATGGGGTGGTTGATAGATATGAAAGTCAAACTATGGCTTGTGAGCAATTCATAGAATGTTAGTATGGTACTCGTTAAATGTTCTTCACATGGTGATACTACAGTTGGCTTGTGTAAGTTGTCATTGTCTGAAAGATAATTAAATAAAACAAACTTTTCCCATACATATTGCTACAGTCAGTAGTGTTACCACATACAGGGTGGACAAATCTAAAAATCACACATGTAAGTTTATAAAGAATGAGTTTCCGCAATTTTATCAAAAAGGCATTTTCTTGGCAGTGACACTTCTGAAGGTGGAACATTAGGTGTGACTCTGGGTCTGTGCACAAATCTGTTTACAAATGTGAAAGAATGAAGTTGGAACAAGAGAGGTTTTTCAGAAGCGAATCCACCAAAATATACTATTACTATGTTTTAACCTAAGTGTTTGGTGAGATGAGGAGTGAAAGACATTTACTGTCAGCTACATTGCATACTATGCCTTTGGGCAATTTGTGTTTTCGCAGTGCTTCATCTCTGGGTTGAAGGAGGAGGATAATGAGCAGCTCCTCAAGTGAGCTTATTTAGGTTTGGTATAGCACTGTTATATTGCCCTTTTCTCCATTATTCAAAATTTGTAATAATTTTAGTCAGTTGCAACAGGCAAAACCAGTTTATTTTCCCAATTTTAAGGATCAGCATTCAGACAGAAGTATGGTCTTTGTCTGATATACAGATCAAGTTTTCTGTCTTTCATTATGAATTTGAATCTCACTTTCAGGACTGCTGCAAGACAGATTTTCCTATTTTTACTTTCTCATATACGAAGTACAGGAAAAGTATTGGAATTGTCCAAAAATTCGATTTTGAGATTTTGATGAAGGGCGGCACGGTGGCGCAGTGGTAGTGCTGCTGCCTTGCAGTTAGGAGACCTTGGGTTCGCTTCCCGGGTCCTCCCTGCGTGGAGTTTGCATGTTCTCCCCGTGTCTGCGTGGTTTTCCTCCCTCAGTCTAAAGACATGCAGGTTAGGTGGATTGGCGATTCTGAATTGGCCCGTGTGTGTGTGCTTGGTGTGTGGGAGTGTTTGTGTATGTCCTGTGGTGGGTTGGCACCCTGCCCGGGATTGTTTCCTGCCTTGTGCCCTGTGTTGGCTGGGATTGGCTCCAGCAGATCCCCATGACCCTGTGTTCGGATTCAGCGGGTTGGACAATGGATGGATTTTGACGAATCTCAGCGTTTTAGACCTCCCTGACTTACTTGTATACAGGCTATAAGGAAAGTTTTGGAATCCTCCAAAAAATTAGATTTAGGGATTTTGATTAATCCATTTTTGGAATTATGTCTGTGTGTCTGTCTGTGTGTGGGTGTGTGCGTGTGTGTATGTAAACACGATAACTTGAGTACACTTTCATTTAAGTCAACCAAATTTTGCATACAAGTATCGGGTACAAAACATAGATTTCTATCAACTTTTGGGTTGTATCCGCTAGGGAATCGGGAGCCCGGGATTCCCAGACTTTTTTCATTGCTGGGAATAAAACTGCTGTAATTCCCGGGAAAACGGGAACAGCCAAGCTCGCATATATAGCGTGTAAAAGTGTAAAATCAATCAAGAAATAAGAGTTATAGTTGAAAATAATTAAGGTGGCGCCATTGCTGCAGCTTGCACTTCATCAGACAACAGCTTTGAACAGCAACTTGCAATGCGTCAGTCTGTTGCATCCGCATTATCTGTGCCAAGAAACTTGCCATCACAGAATGATGACAAGAAACTGGATGCATCAGTAAAAGCTGAAATGGCGCCGTTTCAGAGCAACGGCAAGCGCGGGTGTTGTTTAGAACAAGTCTATCTATCTGATGACTGTGCCGCCTACTTCAGTTGAGGCAGAGTGTGCTTTCTTAGTGGCTGGCGTACTCTGCATGAAGGTGCACTCTAGCCTAGACGACCCCATGCTGGACACGTTGTGCATTCTACGCTCTTATTACCGCAACTAACTAGATACATATACTTATATGACAGCAATAACTGTTTGTAGATAAGGTTAGTCTTTTATTTGTGTCAACATATTGCAGTAGTTTTATTAAAAATAAGTGTCGGTCGTTCTAAAACCGTTCACGTGCGGGATTCCCAAATTCCCAGGAATGGATTCCTTAATATCCGCCAACCAGAAGTGGTACTTTGCTTGAACACATACTCGATTTTGTTGTTTTTTGTTTTTTTTTTTTTTCATTCATGCAGCTTCAGAGCCCGATTTATTCAACTTTTTAAATAATTTTTCAATATATTATCAATTTGTTGTTGATGGTTCTTTAATGTACAAAATATAAAAATATAATCATTGTCTTGTGGTTTACTTATGAAATATTCATCCCCATATCTGACTATACAAGAAAGTCTAGAGGAGACCACTCCCAATTTTTAAAATTATCTATGCCTTTAATGTGAAAGTGTTATGGAGGGCTTGCAGATGAAAGTAATTGAAATCCAATGTAATAGTGAATTTAAAAATAAGTTTACCAGAGTTTATTTGAATTCTATAGACTGCGCATTATTTAGGATTACTTTACTTTCCAAGGCTTTGTAAGACTGCTGTGCATACATGGCTGTGCATCACTATTTGGTAGCACATACAGTTGGAGGTAGGTCTGGGATTAAAATCGATTTTCATTTGGATTTTATGTAATGGCCTTAACACTACAGTCCATACTGTTTTATTTATATATATATATATATATTTGCAGCTGGAGATCCACAAAGGGAGAAAAATGAAACATAAAGTAGTTTTTATTCCTGAGCTTTCAACCCCTGCCTGGGGTCTTCATCAGAGGATAATGCTTAGACTTACAAGGCAATATATAGCAAAGAGGGGGTGGGGGAGGTGGCTAAGTCAGTGTGATCAGGAGGGGGGGGGGGTATTGGGTGTACAGTTTATTTATTATGAACATGTTCTTAAGTTTGCATATGCTGGATTTATGTCCAAGTGTCTGTTGATGGCACTATAAAATATGGCCAACCTGTTTCGTCTTGCAGGTCTTTTAAGTATCTTCCGAGAAGATCATGTGTCGTCTTCCTGGTTTTCCTTTCCAAGATTTTTTTTTAAATTTTTATATATATATATATATATATATATATATATATATATATATATATATATATATATATATATATATATATATATATATATATATATATATATATATATATATATATATATATTGAAACTCCTAAATAAAATCTGGTCCGAACAATTAACTTAAGAAGTCACATAATTGGTTGATTAGGGTCCACCTGTGTGCAATCAAAGTGTCACATGATGCCTGTATAAATAGACCTGTACTGAAAGGCCCCTGACACTGCCACACCACTAAGCAAACACCATTAAGACCAACAACAACATTTATTTATATAGCACATTTTCATATAAATGATGCAGCTCAAAGTGCTTTACATGACGAAGAGAAAAAAGAAATAATTAAAATTAAGGAACACTAATTAACATAGAATAAAAGTAAGGTCCAATGGCCAGGGAGGACAGAAAAAAACAAAAAAAATCTACAGGGGTTCCAGGCCACAAGACCACCCCGCCCCCTCTAGGCATTCTACCTAACATAAATGACCTCAATCAGTCCTCATTGTATTCAGGTTTCTCATGGAAGAATTTGATGATGATGGTCATGTGGACTTCTGGCCTTTAATCCATCAATGTAAGGACATCACTGTGCTTTGATTAGGTGGTGGTGGTGCAGATCACCATCACAGAAAACCGGAAAAAGAACAGAAGAGAAAGTAGGGGTTAGTACGGATTTTGGAGCCACCATCAATAATAATAATTAATTAAATATACAGAGCATCAGGAATTGACTAAGATGAAGCTATGAGAGAGCCATGTTAAAGTAATGTGTTTTCAGCAGTGTTTTAAAGTGCTACACTGTTTTAGCTTGGCGAATTCCTATTGACAAGCTATTCCAGATTTTAGGTGCATAACAGCAGAAGGCTGCCTCACCACTTCTTTTAAGTTTAGCTCTTGGAATTCTAAGTAGACACTCATTTGAAGATCTAAAGTTACGATTTGGAGTGTAAGGTGTAAGATGGAGCGAGATTATTTAAGGCTATGTAAACCACAAGCAATATTTTAAAGTCAATTCTAAATGACACAGGTATCCAGTGTAGTGACATCAAAACTGGGGTGATGTGCTCGGATTTTTGTTTTCTAGTTAAGATTCTAGCAGCTGCATTCTGCACTCATTGCAATCGATTGATGTCTTGTTTTGTGTAGTCCTGAGAGGAGTGCGTTACAGTAGTTCACGCTTCTGTTTTCAGTCGGCTGGATTAATTTTTCAGCATCTTGCAATGTTATAAGAGGTCTAACTTTTGTTATATTTCTTAAGTGAAAATATGCTGTCCTAGTGATGTGATTAATATATGATTTAAAATTCAGGTCAGCCAATAGTTACCCCTAAATTCTTTACCTCCGTCTTGACTTTTAATCCTAATGCATCAAGTTTATTTCTAATAGGCAATAATGGATATAATGAGGTTATCACTAAAATTATTGTTTTCTTTATTTTTAGTTTGAGAAAATTACTACTCATTCATTCGGAAACACAAGTGAGCACTCCAAACAAGTCAGAGTTGTAGAGAAGTGTAGATCCAGGTTGAAAAATATCCCAAACTTATAATGGATTTAAAGGTGCTCAAAGGGATATTCTAACAAAATGGAAAGAATATGGCACTAGTACAAACTTGACGAGAAGGCTGTGACAAACAGGACAAAATGTAACAAAATTGGACAAATACTGAGGGGGATCAATAGAAGGCACTGTAGATATTTTATATTTAAACCATTTCTTCAAGCAAGTATTTTAAAATTAGTTAATGTTTAGTCATTACATGTCTTAGGTTGCCTGTGTTCATAGGCACAACTGGATTTTATATAGCCCACTGTACAAGTCCTTTTTGATAATTTTGCCACTTAGCAGATACTTTTATCTAAAGCAACCTACAAAAGATGGTATATATGAAAAGCATTATATGATAACTTGATAGATAGAGCTGTGGAGCCACAATGCTAACCACTACACCAGTTATTCCATAAATGCCCTATTGAAGCTCCATAACGTTTTTCTTAGAAAGAAAGGTATATGCCTATAGGTAATGAGGCCTACTAGAAGAGAAATTGGATTGAAAGTCACCAGCTTCAAAGTCCATCACTGACTCACTTAGGGTCCTTAAACAAATCAAATGTCCTGCCCGTGCTTTAGTAATCTGTCCATCCTTCCTTTGAATTTTCGTGGCACTTGTTTGAATTAAGGACCACAGGAGTCAATGCCTACCCTGGCTGCATTGGCCATGATGCCGTCCATTACAGATCAATTTCAGTTATTACAACATTCTCAAACCTAGGTAATACAATTCAGGGTCACAGAGGGCCAGAACATATTCTGGCAGCATTGAACACAAGGCAGGAGCCAATACATGGTTGGGAACCAGTCTAATACAGAGCCCGCTCACATATACGACCACAGTCATACATGATCAGTGTGCCTCTTAATGTGGGTGAGATGAAAGAGATGATTGTTGACTTCAGGAAGTCCCATACTGTCCACTCCCCACTGCACATCAAGGACTCTTTGCTGGAATTGGTCAAGAGCACCAGATTTCTTGGTTTGCACCTGGTAGCTAACTTTACTTGGTCAATTAACACCACTTCCATATCCAAGATGGTGCAGCTGTGTATCCACTCACTTCAGCTGCTTAGAAAGGCAAGTAAACCTTCCCCCATTCCATGCATATTCTACCATCGAATGAGTTTTGACCAACTACATCACTGTCTGGTTTTCCAAATGCAGCTCCTCTGACCACAAGGTCCTACAACAAATATTATACACTGTAGAAAGGTCCCAATTCATATCTGCCCTCCATTAAAGACATGTTTATCAAGTGTTGCATCTGCAAAGCCCACAGCATTGTGAAGGTTCGCTCCCACAGTCTCTTTGACCCACTTCCATCTTGCAGAAGGTTCTGTAGCATCCAAACCAGTTCTCAGGTTCTCCAACAGCTTCTACCCCTTGGCTGTCTGGACTCTGAATTCTGTGCTGCCCCTTTCAATTCAGACCTGCTTCTACTTTATTTATATGCAGTTCATTTATTACAACTGTTGTTTTTATTAGTGGTTGTTGGTTTTATTTATTTATTTGTAATATATTACAGTATAGTTCTTTACTTGTCTTGCAGTTGTCCTGTGTTTATGTATACGTTGCACCTCAGTCCTGGGGAGCATTATTTTGTTTCACTGTATGGTGCAATATGGTGTATGAATGGCATGACAATAAAGCCACTTGACTTGTAATATCCATTAAATTAACATGCACATGTATAGGTATATTAGATGAAAACCAAAGGACCCAAAAAAACTAACATAGAAATGAGAAGAACATGCAGACTCTACACAGAGCAAAAGGTTATGGGAGTTAAACACAGAATTGCAGGATCCTGACATAGTGGTGTTAACTGGTGCTCTATCATGCTTCATAGATTTAGTTATTAGTAAACTGTTGTACTCTTCTTGTTTCAGTTAAGTTTTCAAAACAAAAGGCACTATATGTATGTAGCCCGTGCATTTATACAAAGTTACTGAACAGCTGATCTGTAAGTCAAACACAGAGTAAACTGGTCAAGATTACATTATGACTTAATGGCAGGAATTCAACTGGCTGCTGTATGCTTTACATCCTACACTGTTCGCCTTTTGAATCAAAGCTTATTATTTTCCTTGTTTCTTTTAATGGAGGACCACCTGCACCCTTTTTGAGAAAGAATTTCATGTCAGACATAAGAATGATAAGCAGTAGATAAAAAAAAGTGGTACATTACCAACTGAATTAGTGAAAAGTTATGAAAATAATCGGATTGCATCTGCAAAATTGTTTTGCTTTCTGTTTGAACACTGTTGGCACCTTCATTTACCATCTTATCACCTAGACACATTCTCTCTTCAATATGGTCACATTAGTTTCTTATTATTTTCCACATAATGTGCATTTCTGCCACAAGGCTAGTCACCTGGAAGTGCCTTTGACCCAAAGTCACTTGGAGAATGAGCTGCAGTGCCTCAGACTCTGTCACTAGGTCATGCTAAGTGTTAAATCTCCATCACATTGTCACCTCTTTGGACCCATCAGACTTGGTTTAAGAATCCAGCCTTTGACCTGTGAGCACAAATTGAAGTATCTTGTGTAAAAAGTTGTGTGGCTTGCCCTCCATCAGCATCTTCTTTCTTTACTGAAGGTTTGTAAATTACTTGCATGATAAAGTGCTCAGAGTGGGGTTTTTTTTTTTGTGACTTTCATCTGTCATCTTCCTCTTCAGGACAGTCCCCATCTCTGGGCACATCTGATATTTATTGGTTACTCTATCTTTATGACACATTTATTTTCTTTCACAGGAAAATAATAACCTATTGGACTTTTACTATTCTGAGGAACGTAAGTAACTGTATACAAAAAATCATCTCAGCTTTTTGTCTGTCTTGTATTGTACTCTGTGGCACAGTGTTGATATTATATCACTGAATTGATTTAACACAATTTATTTTTATAAAGCGCACACACAGCATAGAAACATGTAAACCTAAACAAGAAAAAACACAAAGTTCAACACAAATTACAGAAATTAATATCTATACGTCCATCCATCCATCCTCTTCCGCTTATCCGAGGTCGGGTCACGGGGGCAGCAGCTTGAGCAGAGATGCCCAGACTTCCCTCTCCCCGGCCACTTCTTCTAGCTCTTCCGAGAGAATCCCAAGGCGTTCCCAGGCCAGCCGAGAGACATAGTCCCTCCAGCGTGTCCTGGGTCTTCCCCGGGGCCTCCTCCCGGTTAGATGTGCCCGAAACACCTCACCAGGGAGGCGTCCAGGAGGCCGCTTGTATTCGTGATCTCGTTCTTTCAGTCACTACCCATAGCTCATGACCATAGGTGAGGGTAGGAACATAGATCGACTGGTAAATTGAAAGCTTTGCCTTGCGGCTCAGCTCCTTTTTCACCACGACAGACCGATGCAGAGCCCGCATCACTACGGATGCCACACTGATCCGCCTGTCGATATCCCACTCTATTCTTCCCTCAATCGTGAACAAGATCCCGAGATACTTGAACTCCTCCACTTGGGGCAGGATCTTGCTCCCAACCCTGAGAGGGCATTCCACCCTTTTTCGGCTGAGGACCATGGTCTCGGATTTGGAGGTGTTGATTCCCATCCCAGCCGCTTCACACTCGGCTGTGAACCGATCCAGAGAGAGCTGAAGATCATTGCCTGATGAAGCAAACAGGACAACATCATCTGCAAAAAGCAGTGACCCAATCCAGAATCCACCAAACTGGACCCCCTCAATGCCCTGGCTGCGCCTAGAAATTTTGTCCATAAAAGTTATGAACAGAATTGGTGACAAAGGGCAGCCCTGCCAGAGTCCAACTCTCACTGGAAATGGGTTCAACTTACTGGCAGCAATGCGGACCAAGCTCTGACACCGATCGTACAGGGACCAAATGGCCCTTATCAGGGGGTCCAGTACCCCATACTTTCGGAGTACCCCTCACAGGATTCCCCAAGGGACACGGTCAAACGCCTTTTCAAAGTCCACAACACACATGTAGACTGGTTGGGCAAACTCCTATGCACCCTCCAGGACCCTGCTAAGGGTGTAGAGCTGGTCCACTGTTCCACGACTAGGACAAAAACCACACTGTTCTTCCTGAATCCGAGGTTCGACTATCTGACACACCCTCCTCTCCAGGACCCCCGAATAGACTTTTCCGGGGAGGCTGAGGAGTGTGATCCCTCTGTAGTTGGAACACACACTCCGGTCCCCCTCTTTAAGAAGGGGGACCACCACCCCAGTCTGCCAATCCAGAGGCACTGTCCCTGATGTCCATGCGATGTTGCAGAGGTGTGTCAACCAAGACAGTCCTACAACATCCAGAGCCTTGAGGAACTCCGGGCGTATCTCATCCACTCCCAGGGCCCTGCCACCAAGGAGTTTTTTGACCACCTCTGTGACCTCAGTCCCAGAGATGGGGGAGCCCACCTCAGAGTCCCCAGGCTCTGCTTCCTCATTGGAAGGCATGTTAGGTGGATTGAGGAGGTCTTCGAAGTACTCCCCCAACCGACCCACAACGTCCCGAGTCGAGGTCAGCAGCGCACCATCCCCACCATATACAGTGTTGACACTGCACTGCTTCCCCCTCCTGAGACTCGGGATGGTGGACCAGAATCTCCTCGAAGCCGTCCGAAAGTCGTTCTCCATGGCCTCCCCAAACTCCTTCCACGCCAGAGTTTTTGCCTCAGCAACCACCAAAGCCGCATTCCGCTTGGCCTGCCAGTACCTATTAGCTGCCTCCAGAGTCCCACAGGACAAAAAGGTCCTGTAGGACTCCTTCTTCAGCTTGACAGCATCCCTCACCGCCGGTGTCCACCAACGGGTTCAGGGATTGCCGCCACGATAGGCACCGACCACCTTACGGCCACAGCACCGGTCAGCCACCTCAACAATAGAGGCACGGAACATGGCCCATTCGGACTCGATGTCCCCCACCTCCCTCGGGATGTGGTCGAAGTTCTGCCGGAGGTGGGAGTTGAAGCTACTTCTGACAGGGGGCTCTGCCAGACGTTCCCAGCAGACCCTCACAACCCGTTTGGGCCTACCAGGCCTGACTGGCATCCTCCCCCACCATCGAAGTCTACTCAGGTAGTGATCAGTTGACAGCTCCGCCCCTCTCTTCACCCGAGTGTCCAAGACATGTGGCCGCAAGTCCGATGACACGACCACAAAGTCGATCATCGAGCTGAGGTCTAGGGTGTCCTGGTGCCAAGTGCACATATGAACACCCCTATGCTTGAACATGGTGTTTGTTATGGACAATCCGTGATGAGCACAGAAGTCCAATAACAAAATACCGCTCAGGTTCAGATTGGGGGGGGCCATTCCTCCCAATCACGCCCTTCCAGATCTCACTGTCATTGCCCACGTGAGCATTGAAGTCTCCCAGCAGAACGAGGGAGTCTCCAGAAGGTATGCCCTCTAGCACCTCCTCCAGGGACTCCAAAAAGGGTGGGTACTCCAAACTGCTGTTCGGCGCATACGCACAAACGACAGTTAGGACCCATCCCGCCACCCAAAGGCGAAGGGAGGCTACCCTCTCGTCCACTGGGGTAAACCCCAATGACCAGGCTTCAAGTCGGGGGCAATAAGTATGCCCACACCCGCTCAGTGCCTCTCACCGGGGGCAATTCCAGAGTGGTAGAGCTATATCTAGCCGGGACCTCTCGACCTCACGCACTAGCTCAGGCTCCTTCCCCTTCAAAGAGGTGACATTCCACGTCCCAAGAGCCAGCTTCTGTAGCCGAGGATCGGACCGCCAAGGTCCCCGCCTTCGGCCACTACCCAACTCACACTGCACCCGACCTCCTTGGCCCCTCCCATAGGTGGTGAGCCCATGGGAAGGGAGACCCACGTTTCCTCTTCGGGCTGTGCCTGGCCGAGCCCCATGGGTGCAGGCCAGGCCACCAGGCGCTCGCCATTGAGCCCCACCTCCTGGCCTGGCTCCAGAGGGGGGCCCTGGTGACCCACGTCCAGGCAAGGGAAAACGTCGTACAAAGATTTGATTCATCATTGGAGGTTTGTTGAACCGCTCATCCCTCACCTAGGACCAGTTTGCCTTGGGTGGCCCTACCAGGGGCATAAAGCCCCGGACAACAGAGCTCCTAGGATCATTGGGACACGCAAACCCCTCCACCACGATAAGGTGGCAGTTCAAGGAGGGCTAATATCTATACGCATTTTTAAAATAAATTTTAAGGTTCATCAATGAGCTTAAATATTTATTAAATTGATTAGTATAAATATATCTAGCAATGACCAGCTGGCAAAGGAGAAAACACATTTTCAGTCATTTGATGAACAGTTAGGGTTAATATGACTTTCTGATTCATGCCATGTCTTGGGTTTGAACACTGATCCGTCTCGTATGATATTACATTGCCCTCTGTAATGTTTGGCACAAAGACACATTTTTCCTTGATTTCCACTGCTACACAGATTAAAATTACAAATTAAAACTTCAGATGTGATTAAAGTGCACATTGCAGACTTTCATTTAAGGTTATTTCTATACATTTCAGTCACGTCATGTAGAAGTGACAACACTTTTAATAAATGGTCCTCCCATTTCAGGGCACCATAATGTTTGGGACACAGCAATGGCAGGCCTATTAAAGCAGTCATATTTAGGACTTTTTCACATAACCCTTTCATGCAATGACAGCTTGATGTCTGCAATTCATAGACATCACCATCATTTCTTTGTTTATGCTTTGCCAAGCCTCTAATGCAGCCATTTTCAACTCCTGCTTTTTTGTGGGATGATCCCCTTACGTTTTCTCTTCAGCATATGGAAGGCCTGCCCAATTGGATTTAAATTGGGTGACTGGCTTGGTCATTCAAGAATTTTTAATTTTTTGGCTTTGAAAAACTCCTGTGTTGCCTCTGTACCCTTAGCAGTATGTTTGGGATCATCATGCTGTTGTAGGATAAAGTGCTGTTCACTGAATTTGGAGACATTTACTAAAACTCGTGTATGAGATGCTTCTATACACATCAGAATCTATTGTGCAGCAGTTCCGTCATAATAATAATAATTCTTTGCATTTATATAGCGCTTTTCTCACTACTCCAAGCGCTTGGCAATTGCAGGTTAAGGGCCTTGCTCAAGGGCCCAACAGAGCAGGGTCTCTTTTGGCATTTTACGGGATTTGAACCAGCAACCTTCCGATTGCCAGTGCAGATGTGTGTCAGTACCTGTGGCAGCCATTCATGCCCAAGCCATAATACCACCACCATGTTAAAAAGATGAAGTGGTCTGCTTTGGATCTCGAGCAGTTCCTTTTCATCTCCACACTTTGCTCTTGCCATCACTCTGATGCAGGTTCATCTTTGTATCATTTGTTCACAAGACCTTTTTCCCGAATTCTGTAGCCTCTTTTAAGTATTCTGCGCAAAATCTGTAATCTGTAGTGTGGCTTTTGTATTCCTGTTCATGAAGTCTTCTGCAGATAGTCGTGTATGAGTCACAGACGACTTATCTGCGGATCTGCCTCTTGAAAACTGTTTCTGATCTGTGAGGATCCATAGTGAGGATTTTTCCATCATCAGCAGTGGAGATCTTCCTTTTTCAATTACTGAGCTCGCTTACTACTGAGTTCTTTCTTCTTAATGATGTTCCAGACCTGGGGCCTCATGTATAAACGGTGCGTACGCACAGAAATGTTGCGTACGAACCTTTCCACGCTCAAATCGCGATGTATAAAACCTAAACTTGGCGTAAAGCCACGCACATTTCCACGGTAACTCATTCCTTGGCGTACGCAATTTATCCGCCCAGTTTTGCAGACTGGCGGCACCCAGTGTCAAAGCAGTGCTACTGTTCCTGTGTGGTTACTCTTTCTTAGATCCACATCCACGGCGGCGGCTTTATCAAATACACTGAAATTAACCGCATATCGTTCATAAATTTAATGCATCTGATTGTAATTAACCTGTAACAATATAATGGTCCACAGAATGGTCAAACTACTGTTCCTGTGTGCTCATCCTTTCTTTCTTAGCTCCACATTCCTGACGCGGCTTTATAAATACACTGAAATTAACTGCATATTGTTTATTAGTGTAATACATCTGATTGTAATTAACCTGCTGCAATATAATGGGCCAGGGAATAGCCATAGTATTCCAAATACCAGAACTGCTTTAGCGTTGTTACGCTCACTGCATCTTGTTCTTCTTTTTGCTGTTCCCGTTAAGGGTTGCCACTGCGGATCATCTTTTTCCATATTACTCTCACTGCACCACTCGGAGTATTTATATCACTGTATCTGAGTGTGAATCACAGCAGCAGATGATCGGAAAGAGAATTATCGGTATACAGTTTCAAGTACACACTACCTCAACCACGGCAAAAAGCGTCAAACCCTTTCCTGTACGGACCTCGCGTTTCAGAAACAGTTTCATCCCAAGAACTATAAACGCACTCAATCACCTCACTGTAAATTTGCACTACAGTTATAATATTGCACAACCTACGCTACTTTATAAAGCGCGTATGATGACAATATCATTTTGAAGATGAAATGCAGCAAAATATGTTGCTTATAGTATACAGATAAAACTTTAACTTCATTTAAATAATCTGTATTGCTAATAATTAAACATGTGAGGACATGGTGCCGCAGCGTATAGCTAGTTCAAGGATAGCTCCTGCCTTGCGCTGTATTCTTGCTGGTGCTGACGCGACACTGGAAGGATAGACGAATAGAATAATTAAACATGTACTATGAAGATATTTCAATGTTCCTTAAAAGTTTTGAAGAATCGGCGTTCTAAGCTTACAAATGGCTTAACGTCTATTACAGAGCTGATTGTGTGGCGATTGGAGAAAGAAAAGTATGGACAGGAATTGGAGGTTAGTACGTTTGAAAGAGACAGTACTTCTGTAATAAATTATTTCATCGAAGGTCACACATGGTGCAGCAAGCCTCTTGCGTGAGATATGAACAATCACTGCGCCACCGTGTTCCCATGTTTAATAACATGATTTCATTCCTATCATCATGAAAATGATATCACGTATACATCTCAGTATTTTAATTATTCAGAGAGCTGTAATATCTCGAATGTAATGCATTCTGTGTCCTGTCGGAGAAAGAGAAAGAACGGAAGCACGTAGTGATTCACACACACAGAGCACATAGAAGATCAAACACAAAAAAAAGCATTTAACATGCTACTTGAGAAACTAGTAAAATAAACGATTTTAAGATGAAGTTTATGATGTTCTACTTTAATGGCAAAATAAACTACGTGATTAAAGTGGAAATTTCTAGATTAAAGTTGACATTTCGTGCTTTTTTCCCCACTGTGTGCCTATTTTTTTTTCTGTACCCTAATAAGCTTTCATATGACACTCGGACGGTGGGCTACAATTCGCCTTTTCACAGCGACTTTGATATGTGATTTCTTTTTTATTTCGGGCACTGTGCGACTTTGTGAATTTGATCTTTCGAGTTTTTCCGACACTCTGTCACTCGATCAACTTTCTTTTGTTGATTATACCACTGTTTAAACCAACAAATAGTAGGTTTTTCCTTTGCCTCCACTTGGTATTCGCTGAAATTCTTATATTTTCCCCTGTGCTTTTCCCATTGTCTTTTCACAGAATGCTATTTATATTGATTTGCATATTCAAAGAGGCGTAATTCTGGGAGGAGTTGGGGCGGGACAGAAGGCGCGTGCACGTGCGTTACTTTTCACGCAAATCGGGATTTATGTAGTGGAAGAACGTGAAAGTATGCGTGCGCACAGATTCCTGCATCTGGATTTTTCTGTGCGTACGCACAATCCCGCTTTTGTGCTTACGCCATGTTATAGTGTGAGTTCTACGCACGGCGTTATACATGAGGCCCCAGGAGATTTAGGTAATCCTAAGGTTTTACTGATGTCTCTAATGGTATATTCTTGTTTTTCAGCCTCATAATGACTTTTTTGACTTTCTTTGGCACAGATCATATCTTCATGTTGAACAATAGCAACTTCAGTTTCCAAAGGTAGTCTGTAGATAGAAGCAAGCCTCAGTACCATATGGCACTAATGAAGCAATGAACCTGTGACGTCAATTGTCCCAAAGATTAGTGCCCTGAGATGGGGGGACCGTGTAGAAAAAGTGTTGTCATTCCTACATACTGTGACTGAAATGTATGAAAATATCCTTAAATAAAAGACTGCAATGTGCACTTTAATCACATCTGAATTGTTTGATTTGCAATTTTTAAATGTGGAGCAGGAATCAAGGAAAAATGTGTTTTTGCCCCAGACATTGCTGAGGTCACTATATATTATATTATATATTATATATTATATTATATTATATTATATTATTATATTATATTCACATCCATCTCTCCTTTCTGTATAATCTGCTGCAGGGCCAGAATAAAGGTGGACAAGATTGCAAAGTATTCTTAAAATGACTCATACCAGATAAACCTGAGTTAACTTGATTTATCAGTGGCATAAAGATTTTGTTGTTGTAATGACATGAAAAAAGAGTAATGCTGAAAAAAAATCTGAATTTTATTTCCAGCAACATAAACTATAAACAAGAATGTACTCCCTCTGAATGTATGACTGTCCCAAACTTCCCACTAAACAGAGGTGGCTCTTAAAGGATGGCATTCCTGTGGAGTCAGAACTCTGCAGTCACTGCTACAACCAATAAAATGTAGTTTCTAGGAGCATATATGCTATCCCCATCTTGGTGATATTGGTATGACTAAAGAAGTGAAGATAACCCCCAAACTTATGGGATAACAGTCAAATGTTACCCAGAGCTGAATCTGAATCACTGGTTCTATGAGCCCAAAGTGTTAGTCAGTGTACCAACGTTCTACTCTGCCATTTTTTGAGGAATGAGTACATGAACGAAAAACTTCATTGCAATGTTAAATATCAGTTTAGTTGGAGGGAAAGTTTCTATTAAGTTTTAAATATCATCATTCTCTTTTCAAGTCTGCCTAATCATATTCAGTGTCACTGGTGCCAGAATCTAACTTAGTAGCATTGTGTTTAGGGCAAGCAGACATGTTGCAGAGAACAATCATCCACCCACCCTCTCTAAAATATCACCAGTTTGAAAGCACATTCACGTTTTTGGGAATGTAGGAGAACAGCCGGAATACCCAAAGAAAAATCCGTCCAGACACAGGCAGAAGTTATAGACTTCACACAGACAATGACTGATCACAGAATTCAAAACCAAGACACCAAATTGGTGAAGCAGTAGTGCTAAACATTGTCCTACTGTGTCATCCAGGATTAAGCGTAAAATTGTTAAAGTTTTATAACCAGCGTTGCTTTACAATCCAGTCCATTGTATCAAAGTCTACACTCAAATATGTTTTTATGATTTAAGGTTGGAATGGAATGAGTTCTGATGAAGAAGCTGAAAATGAAGAACTTAGGTAAGCTAAATCAGCCATTGTCCAGAGTAATGAAATGTTTTCTACTCAAATCTGTGTTGATCAAATGTTTTATGTATTTAAGACAAATTGGATTGATTACAGATTAGGTTTTTCTGGAGAATCACATGGCATACAGCTAATGGCATCTTAGTTCTACTTCACATCCCCCCATTTCTTACTTTTGTTACTCCTCGTGCCATCTAAACTTGGTCAGTTTAACATATTATATGCAACATTCTCAGTTCCTTTCAGTCATGTTTACTTCAGAGAGAAGACCTGTTTTTTAATAACTAACACACAAAGGTTTTAGAATTTCAGTCTGGAAACTTGGACATCCTAAATAGTGTTGACCACATGATGTTGCACATTACAACGTTTGACCCACCAAACCAAAGGGACATTATTGCTAAAACGAAGAACCACTAAATGGCATTTTAATCAAAACATTAATAAGCAAACAATGAAAATGCTAACATAATCAAAATGAAAATACTACCACAGAACATATTCAAGTGTAGATCTAGCATATCCCAAAACTCCTGAATTTCTAAAATTATCTCATTAACTTAGGCTATGTCCACTCTACCAAATGTGGATTTAATAACGAAGATCATCTTTGTCCACACTAGAGTTTTCACATTGTTTGCAAAAGTATCGCCGTCCACTCTAAAACAACCTTTTTCCTTTGACATAGATGTTTGCCTACACTGGGATGCACACATAAGGTGGAAAATCCTTGAAGGGATGTTTTAGTGAAAAATTCAAAAGTCTGTACGCTTTCAAGCCTATTAGCACACGCAGGACTCTAGCATATAGTGTATAAAAACATACCTAAATTATTAAGGGAATCACAGTGAATTTTACTCCATGTAACATCAATAGTCTGATTACATTTGAAAGTAACAGTCTCCAGAACTGGCGATGGTTGTCTTGTCATTAAATAAAAATGCCACAACGGTTAAAGCAACACATAAAATGAAAAGTGATCAGCTCTATGTTAAATTTGCAGGAGGACTGATGGCAGTCCTTGAGAGCATCTTGTAGCAAACAACATTTATTAAACTAACTCGGTAGAGAAAATAAATAAATGCATGCGTACCCAAGTATGTCTCCTGTAATATTGTGAGCTCGGCTACATTTTACACCCATCCTCTTTAAGTGCCTGGTTATTAATTTTGCAGCAGAAAGTGTTTCTCCTTGCTGAGCAGGTCAATTTTAAGTAATCAACATTGATAAGAGGCTGTCAACTAAGATATTTCCCAACTGGAACTCTGAATTTTTTTACTACAATGGTAAGAGAGTCTGCCATGGAATTTATCGCAAAACTGGTAGTGACTGGTAAATAATTTGCTTTTTTTGCATGCAAGCAACATTTAAACTGTACCAAACACAATTTAGATGAATACAGGTACGCAGCATATAACCGCCATGGGAAGCAACTCTACAATGATCACTTTGCTGGAATGTTTTTCATTTGTGAAGGGCGACCAATCAGGAAATGAGACATTGTAATGAGCCACATCCAATCAGAGAAAGGCCACAAAATAAGCAGAAACCAACTAGAGTGTGATTAGATAACCATTTTTTGGAAAAGTCTATTTGTGCCACTCAACAGCACAGCGTTGACACCATGTTTATGAATGCATCCGGCATGGAGAGCATTTTCAGAAATCTTTATTTTTAAGGGTTGAAAATGGTGGGTAGTGTAGATGAAAGACCAAAATGAAGAAAAATGTCTGAATTTTTAAATAAAAACATTGCATTGTGGACGGGGCCTTAAGTTTTTTGGCTTTTGAATGTGACTCTGATAAATGATTCTGTTATCTCCTCTCTAAGCTTAGTGATAGGAAGATAGGATTCATTACTGTGTAAGCCTCCACTCCTCCTTGGCTCCTTCATCCAGCTCTTGACTAGCCAAATTCTTAAATTTCATGAATATGAATTTATTATTGACACAGATGTTAATGCTATCCTTGTCACTACTGGATAAATCCTTTTTTCTTGTGCGTTATGGGTTACCCTCTTGTACTCACTCCTTATAAATTTATTGATGGCTCATAACATTTAAATAACTCCTCCATCAAAGGATGCTCTTTTTCTCCTCCTCATTTAAGTCCCAGTCTTTTAAAATTTACATTTTCATTTCCCACTCCTTATCTTCTGCTGTATCTGTCTTCCTCCTGCCTCTAAGATCATAAGTGGACAATGGTTCATATATTTACAGAAATCCAATACAGATCTGCTCCAAAACCCCAACTTGATTGATAACTTGGCCCTTAAGATTGAAGAGTTTATTTTCTTTCAAGGGAGGCTCACCGATTTAACAAGCTAATTTGAAAAGGCAGACTCAGTTATGGGGTGCACTCCTAGAAGGGGAGACTTAAAATAAAAATTGTGTGCCATTGTGAACAATGTTTCACATCCTCTCTCTGACACACTAACACAGAGGACTTTCTGCTGAATGACTCATTGGCTGAGCTCGCACCTTTGTGTGGTGGACCAGCTGAATGAAACTCTCATTGTTAGCACTAAAGCTTAATTAAATGTTCTGCTGTCATGCCATACCAATTTTATTATACACTGCACTAGGACACCCTGCTATTTTTCTGAATCTACATTCAGTAAATAAACAACCCTCAGGCTTTGAAGATGTTCTCCACTCTCTTCATTTTTGGCCACTAAATCCAAAAAAGATCGCTTACTACTAACCCAAAGTTAAACTTTTTTTTTTAAATTTCTTGTCTGATCTCTTTATTCTCCATCCTCCTCCTCTGTTCCTTCTGATGGTGACACCTTTCTGAAATCGTTACACTCCAAGGACCTTTTGGAATGAAAGACTTCTGCAGTTCTTCTCTCAGTTACTGAACTTAAAGAGGCTGTGGACTCTATGAGATCTGGGAAATTTCCTGATCCTAATGGTTTGCTGTTTGCACTTGTTGGCTTTTAGGAATGATCTTTGGTCTTCTCTCCATTAAGAGCACACAATCCCTGTTTAATTTACAGATAACCTGTAATGCATTGTATCATTATTTCAAAAATAATTTTATTTTTGTCTGTCTTGTCCTAAAACAGTAGGTTACGTGAAGATGCAGACAAGGGCATAACGCTTCTCAAGAAACTCATCAATGATCGCATTGAGGATCTGCAAAAGAACATCCGTGAACTTCATAGTATTGCAGATGGGGTTGACAGCTTTCATAAGAAAGCCACCATTGCCAATATTACTGGAGGATCCGTGAGTGCCGTTGGAGGGATTGTCACCATTGTTGGACTGATCCTGACTCCCTTCACCTTGGGAGCTTCCCTTGTGGTCACAGGAGTGGGACTGGGAGTGGCAGCGGCAGGAGGAGTGACCAGCGCTTCAGCTACCATTTCAGATACTGTGAACAACTCTTTGGACCGAAAAAAAGTGGAAGACATTATAGAGAGACACCAGAAGGGCACTGAGGCTTTTGTAGAATGCCTAAAAACTGCCAACACATGCATAAGGAAAATGGAAGAGTTTCTGACAAAGGAAACTTTGCTAAAAACAAGGAATAAAGTTCAGTTAGGAACAAGAGCTACAAAAGTGATTGCCAGTGCTGGTGAGATTGGCAGGCTAGCCACATTAGCAAAAGTGTCAGGTGGAGTGGCAAGGGCTGTCAAGGTGGCCGGAGTGGCGACTGGAATCCTCTCAGGCCTGTTCCTAGGACTAGATGTCTTTTTCATTGCAAAAGACTCCATTGACCTTCATAAAGGAGCCAAAACTGAATTTGCAGCTAAAATTCGTGAGGTGGCAAATGAATTACAGTGTGGATTACATGAATTAAATGAAATCAACACAGATTTACAAAGATTCATCAGAACTAATGCATTAAATAATTATACATAAGTTACTAAAGCCAACCTTTCCACACAGATTCAGGCCTATAGTGCTTCAGGTTTACTGTAAAAGAAATTTATGAAAATGTATCTCATTTTCTCTAATGGTTTCAGTAACCTTCAGAGAAGCATCTGCTTCTCAGATCGATTCCTGATAAACATGTAATAATTTGTTCCGCTTCATTTAGAATTAATTTACTTTATGCACGGTATTGCAAATGTTTTGGCTAAAATTTGAAAATGTACTCAAGTTCAGTTTTGTTAGAACATTTTAAAATACAATCAGTAGAATAACTATAAGGCAGTGTGAGGAGAGCAGTTATACCAAAGCCCATGAGGCTGAATGGTTGTTGCTCTGTAAAAGTTTATTATTAACATGGTTGCTTATTTCACAGTGGAGTGAAAAACATAGCGGCATTGCCTTTTCTGAAACTCTGGAAATCTTAATTTTGACTACTAACCTTTTATGTAACTTGTATTCTTGATGAATATCATTGATGGTGATCCTTTTTTGAATATATTTGATTTAATTTCACATGATGGGATTATATTTATTTTCACTAACTAGCATCAAATTCTAGTTATGACAGTAAACACAATAAATATTTTTCTATTATAAAAGGAAATCCTGAGACAAGACTTTCTCTGAGAATTTCAACTCCGGCGGGAGATAATTTCAGGTCCCGTGAGAAGAGACTTTTTGCCAAGAGATTTTGACAAGTCCCGCCCTCCTCTCAAACATTTACAACCGTGCCCACGGTCCACTCACTTCTCATTCATGTGAATGCTATTGTAAGACACAGTCCCTGTGCTCTCAGCTCTAAGCGGGGTCAGAAATAAAAGACAAAGAGTAGAAGACAAAGTAGAACGTCATAAAGAAGTTCAAAAACGATGGCGTGATACACATGCAGAGCAGGTTAGAGATAATGAAAGTACTAAAATTCGAAAGTCTCAAAAAACTGATAGCGAAGATTGCATTAGCGCCAATAAATGGAAATTATTTCTCAGTGAAATAGCGGAACAGCGAAAAGAGATTGAATATATGGACATAGGTGATATGACAGAAGTTTATAGCTATTGTTTGGCTTTAAACTTTAAGTCGGAGACTTGCAGATTGTATAATTCGTGTTGCCATCAGGGAAATGTAGTGTTTCTTCCCAATGAAGAGGCGTATCCATGAGAATTAAAAGATTTGTTGTTTGGCGAAAGTAAAATGCACATACAGTACATGTGCGTCAGAGACGCGAAGTGGCTGCCGCATAGCGCCCTCCCCCTACTCTTTATACATTTTGCACCTTTTCTTTGTGTTTGCTGTTTTACCAAACATAACTCATTACTTAAATGGATGTGTTTTTGAAGGGACAGATTAACAACTGAATTAAATTAATGGTGGCAGTTACAACTTTGGTCACAAATGATAATCTCACTTATATATTAGAAGATGCTAATCTTAGTCCTTCACCTAGTTAAAATCAATGTAAGCTTTTTTTAAATGTAATTTTTGCTTTGCTGTTCATACTGGCTGATGTTACACAACCATTAAAAGAGACTTTTTTTTAAAAAATACATGGCTTGTGATTTGTCTTATTTTTTGCTTGTGTGTTTTATAGCCATTTTTATGAGAAATGTTCTTCAAGTGTTTATTTGTATACACTCTCTACTTTATCTCCTTCCTAATATTAACAGTTGTAAGGTAGAAAACATGAGTGCCAGTCCTTTGTGGGCCTCCCTCATTCACTCGCTCTTTCACTCATATTGGGCTAATCTATGGCCACTTATTAACCTAACCTGAATGGTTTTTAAGGGGCTAATGGGGAATCCCATCCAGATTTGACTGAGATCATTCAGTTTCCACGTGGATAGTGACCAGACCAAGAGCTAAAACACAAGGTTGTGGAGTTGGGAGGCAGCAGTAATCCATCCATCCATCCATTATCCAACCCGCTGAATCCGAACACAGGGTCACGGGGGTCTGCCGGAGCCAATCCCAGCCAACACAGGGCACAAGGCAGGAAACAATCCTGGGCAGGGTGCCAACGGCAGCAGTAATGTAGGCAACAAATGGGTTATTCTTTAGTTTTCCAGTACTGTCCAGAACATTTAAAGCAAACATCAATATTACAACAGCATAAAATTAATCAATACAGCTGCAAATATATCAATGAATTAAATAATGAAATTGGGAAGATACATCAGTACCTCAGAGACTGTTTTGTGGATTGTCTTTTCTCATCCATGAAAGACACCCTCCTGCTGTTCATTTAAATGCCCAACTTGAAATGCAAAGTGTATTTGCATTTTGAGAACTTTTGAGAAAGGATTGAAAGCACCAAGAACACCACTCTTTTGAACTGTCAAAAAGATGTTTTTGCAGGAATTTTGCTGGATGACAAAGTGCTGTCTTTTTACACCTTTGATAAGCAAGGGAGGTAGGTTGCAAGATGGTGGTTTTAATCAGAGAAAAAGAGGTGTGCCTGTTGGCAGATATCCACATGTTAGAAAGGAACACATAATAGGAAGTGTGTATACTGTATACCCTAGCAACATGTAATGCTATTATTTGTATTTGCTCCTTCACACCTCCTTTGAAGATCTCAGGACTGTCAACAGCATGGTACATCTGACATTTTAGGTGGCTTGCAGTGCTATAGGATTGCTGGAGAGAGACAATAATTGGGATGAAACTTTGATGGAAGACAGCTTATGTGAGAACTCCTCAAAGCTGAGGTATCCGTTTGTTATCATAATGGTGTTCTGCAAGCCATCTGGTCCTATGTCCTTATAGACCACTCAGCCTGCCAGAAGATGTGTTGTGAGACAACCAGAGACTTTCCACAGAGACCATAATTCACAGCAGTTGCCTCATCCTTGTTTAAGATACCACTTTATCAATGGGTGAAAGATCTCTGAAGCAGTACAAATTACCATTGTCCTCAACAAAAGCTGAAATAGTTCTGAATAGTGATTACATAAGAGAAACCAACTATGATTATGTAAAAATTATTAGTTTTTCATTACTGCATCTGGTACTGCAACCCTGACACGGTACACTATCCATCTGAATTCTTAAATTCTGTTACTGGCTCTGGTGTTCTTCTCTGAAACGAGCAGTGCCCATGATGCTAATGGGAAATCGAAATGCACCAAAGTTGTGCAATGGTACTAGACTGCAAGTTAGGTCCATCCATCACAACTTCATTGTGGTAACAATATTGATAGTGCAACAGACTTGATTTTAGTGTATATTCTGAAAATCCCTCTCATACCTAGTAGTTACCCATTTGGGTTCAAAAAGCTGCAGTTACCCATTAGTGTGTCCTTTGACATGACAATAAGTCTCAGGGTCAGACTCTCAGAGTAGCAGCTGTTGGCTTGACCTCCAACTGTTTCTTAAATGGGCAACTGTATGTGGGGTGTCCTCATGTGTGATAAGAGGTCAGTGGTGAAGCGTGATTTTTAAATAAATAATCAAGTCCCAGAGAGTACAGGCTCTAAATGGAGCCTGCATGGAGGAAGGAGAGAAGATCAAAAAAGGGAGAATCGAGAATGAGAAACAGGACCGTGAGGAAGCACAGTTTCAGGTGCTGGAGAACCACCTAGAGAAAGAGAGGTGACAAAGCGGTCAGTAGTCAAGTAGAAGAGCGACGATTGATGCTCAAGGGGTAGATTGTTGCCCTCTGATTAAATGGAAAAGCAGGTGTGATGGTGGTGGAGTCCTACTTAGGGATCCAAGGAATGCCAGGAGAGAGAGAAGGAAGATGGGAGGACAGTCAGCTTCAAGTGGTCTCGCAGATGCTGACAGAGGCAACCAAGACATGGGTTGGAAACCACAGCTGCTGGTGTCTCTGCTGGCTGAGCAAGCCTCTGGGTGATCTGGGGAGACAGGAGAGCGGAGGTTGCTTTGGGCACAGTAGAAGGGAGAAAGATCAAGGATCTGATGACTGTGTTGCTTTATTTGTGGATTATTTAGTTTTTAACTCGTGGACTATACACTGATTTTATGGGATTACTTATGGAAGATCATTTTTGCACATAATTTCTTGGAACAGTTTGGTTTTTAATAAAAGCTCTTTGCACAGTTCCACCAACCCCTTGCTGGCTGTGTGTGTCCTCATTTGCCTGAGTCATCTCGGTTTATGACTTTTGACGGTTCCAGATTCATGAGGTTCCTGGGAGTGTGGAACCAACCTGGACCATCACATCAAGTTAGAACAGTACAAATTTGTTCTGCCAATTTAAAAAAATGTCTTTAATGAATCTTTAGGTTGGTTTCAAATATCCCGAATTAAGGGGAAAGTACTCTCCCAATTTAGTTTGGTCCCAGATGTCCCAGAATTAGAAGGAACATACTCTCCATACTACCATTAGCACTCTCTATTTATAATTAAAGCACCTTGAAATGAGGGAATATAATACAAGCATATTAAGATAGGTATTGGTCCCCAAAATGGTCCAGCCTAGTGCTCTCTTTATTGCATAAGGCAATATTGCATTTGTTATTAACATACTATTCAACAACATATCAATACGTTTTTGAAAATACAAGAGACTTGCATCATTTAAATTTGGCCATTTATTCACATCCCTCTGTTGTAGGTTACTTCTTCTGCTTACTGGAATTTTCTTCGAGAAGAGACTTGTGAAAGTTTAATAATATTACTGCCATCTAAGCTTCAAACCTCAAGGTCTGAGATAAGGTGTGTACTGACCATTATTTCTTGTCCCATGGTATACAGAAAAATGTTGGTTTTTCTACCTATTTCTTATATTATTTTTTATAAGTTCTTCAGTACAGCATTCTGCTGAACTGTCTGGTTCTAGAGCACATGTTTCAATAGAGTGAATACTTTTCTTAAATTTCATTTTAACTGAAACAACTGCAAGACCACAATTACTGTCCTCAGCCCTTTAACAACCACAAGTTTCATTGTTCAATTTGACTGACGCATTAATCGCAGGAGACGTATTATTTTCACCTTGACCACTAGATGGCACCAAGTCACACCCACAGTAAACTATCTAAATACAAAATAGTCTGTCGTTACAATGAACATTTTGTCTTTGCTGCCATCCTTTGCTTAAGTGATTCTCTAATAAACACCCAAAACTTAAACTCCTTGACTTCAGAAAATGAAGTTTCTCTTTGTGTGATTTCTGTTTAAATGATCTGCAATATTCCAAACTAAAGATGCATTGTCTGTTATTTACAGAGTTCTTAGCAGGATCATCTGTTTTTGCTTCCTTATCATTTTCCTTAAATTCTGTTATCCTTCATTATTAATTCCATGTAAATGGAAGTTTGGTGATGGGGTCAAAAATTAATTATCGAGCTAAATTCAGATTCTGATTCTATGATGTTCAAAGCATTGAGAAAAGTTGTTAACAGATAGATAGATAGATAGATAGATAGATAGATAGATAGATAGATAGATAGATAGATAGATAGATAGATAGATAGATAGATAGATGAAAGATAGATAGATAAATAATGAAAGGCACTATATAATAGATAGATAGATAGATAGATAGATAGATAGATAGATAGATAGATAGATAGATAGATAGATAGATAGATAGATAGATAGATAGATAGATAGATAGATACTTTATTAATCCCAAGGGGAAATTCACAAACAGTGCGTCTCTGTGTCTGTGTGTGTCTTGGGCAAATCAAAATGAATTTTCATGTCTTAAAACTACAATCATCATCAGAACATTATGCAGTTTTGTGTGTTGTGTAGTGCTCCTGGATGACTACATCATGACTAGAACATTTTAGAACAAACAGTTTCCATCCTGAACCTGATGTACAACTACAACTTGAAAAAAAAATGACATACCTTTTTCAAACTAGTTGCATTGTGTTTGTCTTGTTACGGGCTCCACGTCTATTTTCTTTTGTCCAGTTTATTCCAGTGCCTCTCCCCATATCCTTCAAAAACCATTTGATCTATATCCAATAATGACTGCTGTAGAAATTCCATCCATCCATCCATTATCCAACCCTCTATATCCTAACTACAGAGTCACGGGGGTCTGCCGGAGCCAATCCCAGCCAGCACAGGGCGCAAGGCAGGAAACAAACCCCAGGCAGGGCACCAGCCCACCGCCACTCTGCCACCTCCAGCTCTATTTCCAGCTTTCTGGTCAGTGCCACCGTCTCCAACCCTTATACTGTAACATAGTAACTTGCACAAAAAATCCACAAGATGTCACTATAATTCACAAATGTGTGGTAAGCATAATGAAGTCGAAGGATCAAAAGATAGCAAGAAAATTAAACTAAACTATTAAATAAACGTAGTAACATGGTCATATTATTGATATAAATATTACTGTATGTACATAACACTGAGGTAAACATTCTTAATACGGAAACGCTAAACATTACACTTCAAGGAACGAGAAGTCTTAAATGTATAACAAACGGGTAATACAAGATAAATACAAATGAACTTACTTCTTGTCATTAAACGCAAACTTGCCTGTTGGTTCTGTGAACCTCAAACTCTTGTAAAGTATTATAACGCCACGCGGAGATCTAGTGCGTGTGCATCGGTGAATCTGCTATGTCGTGCACCCTGATTTGTGTTGCCTCTTTAAAAATATATTCAGTCAATATTCAGAATTGGACTTTATATATTCATCATTTCAATTTATTTGGCAGAATTGTGCAGTAAGGGAAGGTCCCTCTTTCTAACAATTATATCTGCATATAAAAAATGATAAAAGAAAGAAATCTTGAAAAAGAGAAGAACTGAACGTTACATTTATATGTCAAATACTTTCATTTTCATTATCAAAGCCTGGCGAGAAAGCGCACATTGCTATATCATTTTTACACAATGGCTGACTCGTAAACATTTTAAATTTTATGGTATAGCAGACAGTCATATTTAACACCACTGAGCTCTATACATTTGGGTCTTCTAAATGTCAGTTCATTTCTGTTTATTCTTAAGAGAGACTTAAGAGGTCAGCATCTAATTACCATAATTACAAATACAGCATGAAAAACAGAAATGCAGTATTGATACTGAACAAAATGTTGAATCATACCCAAAGACTTTAAGTATGTATGTTATATGGAGATGTAGTGAATGCTTCACATAAACAAGCGTTCTAATTTCAGCATCAATACTTTTATTGGATGTTTTCAAAGGAAGAGGGAAAAAGAAGTTCGGGGTTTGGAACATCCAGTTGAAGCTGGGAATAAAAAAGCAGATGTGGTATAGTTGTTATGGCTTTGTGGTTTAAGCTCACGGTTGTCTTATTAAACAGACTTGGCAAGTAACCCGCAAAGTGGAGTGATCATCGCTGTGTGCACCTCTCTAAATCGAGGACTCCTCTGCCACGTTACCGCTCACTCAGGAGCCAGTAAAGAGCCGACGCCGGACTGTTAGGTAGGTGAGCGCAGCGTCTCCATCATCGCGATTAAGTTGGACTTTTCTACACATTTATTTGTATTGTTCGCGCATTTAGGTAGGTATTCCTAAATGCTTTAAGTCTTACCTTTATGTTCAAATTTAAATTTTTATAGGCATATACTTATTGCAGAAGCCGAGAGAGGACGTGTTTAAATATTCATAATTAGAATTTATAATTCTATATTTGTGTTTGTTATCCTGTAATACTTGTGCCCATGCTTTTACCTTTTCGACAACTATTAAGCAGAGAGTTATTATTGATGTCAGTGCAGCCAGACAATATGTTCAAATACTGTGGAAAATAACATCGAATGAAAAAATATTTAGACAGTAATGCTGGTGCAGGAAAGGGGATGTGGATACTCTTCAAAATAAAGGTGACAGAGTGGTTCTTCAGGGCTATGTCATAGGGTAGGGGTAGGCAATGTCGGTCCTGGTGAGCCGCAGTGGCTACAGGTTTTCATTCCAACACAATTGTTTAATTAGAAACCAATCATTGCCAATCTCAGACCTTATTTAATTTTATGGCTTGTTAGTCTGTGCAATATAAGGCTCTTATATCGTAGATTTTTTTTCCTTTCCAAGGATATCATCCAAATGATTTGAAGCCTAAAACAGATCATTTTCAGTCTGTCACATTTTTCTATTAAGTGTTTTACTTAAATCAAACAGTGCATGATGAACACACACAGATGTAATTGGAAAAAAGCTAGCTGGAGAACTGCTGGCTGCTTTGTCTTTTACATCTTACTGTTAATAAGGAGCAACTCAAACACTGAATGCAGCAGTTTAAGATTGAAATAAGCAATTAAGGGTGGAGAACCTTAACAAGTGAGACCACATCAAAATGTCACTTGAGCAATATGTGCCTCATCAGCAATAATTGAGTTCTCGTTAAGGAACTGGGTTGGAACAAAAACCTGCACATACTGCGGCTCTCCAGGACCGACATTGCCCACCCCTGCTCTAGTCTTTTGACTTGTTCCTACCCTTTCCAATACAATTACAGGTTAGAGCCCAAATGGACACTAAGACCCAAAACACTTAATTCTGGAGCATGGTAGAGATCAGTTGACACATGACTATAATTTGTCTTAGAGCGGGGGTGGGCAACGTCGGTCCTGGAGAGCCGCAGTATGTGCAGGTTTTTGTTCCAACCCAGTTCCTTAACGAGAACTCAATTATTGCTGATGAAGCACATATTGCATAAGTGACATTTTGATGCTTCGTTTCAGTGGTTTCGCTTGTTAAGGTTCTCCAACCTTAATTGCTTATTTCAATCTTAAACTGCTGCATTCAGTGTTTTAATTGCTCCTTATTAGCAATAAGATGTAAAAGACAAAGCAGCCAGCAGTTCTCCAGCTAGCTTTTTTCCTAATTACATCTGTGTGTGTTCATCATGCACTGTTTGATTTAATAAAACACTTAATAGAAAAATGTGACAGACTGAAAATGATCTGTTTTAGGCTTCAAATCATTTGGATGATATCCTTGGAAAGGAAAAAATAGACGATATAAGAGCCTTACATTGCACAGACTAACAAGCCATAAAATTAAATAAGGTCTGAGATTGGCAATGATTGGTTTCTAATTAAGCAATTGGGTTGAATGAAAACCTGTAGCCACTGCGGCTCACCAGGACCGACATTGCCTACCCCTGTCATAGGGGAACCATTTTTGTTTCCCAACATCTCCATTACATGAAGGTTTCACAGATCACTTTTATTTATTTAGATCTGTATTAGGCTCCATACAGTAAATAATCATGAATAGATGACAACAGATTTGTGAAATACCAATGGCTCATAAAATTAAAAGGGCATACAATAACAAAGACTAACTTCAGGTTTTCTTAATCCGCTAGTGGCCTACCAGGCAGCCTACTATACATTAAATATTACATTTTTTCTACATATTAGGAAGTTTTGCAAATAACAAAGAACTTAATTTGCAAAGAACCCTTCCCAGAATGAAACAGAGCTGTGTCAAGCAATGCAGCTACAGGGAATCATACCAAATAAGAACCCTAAAGTGCCATTAAAGAACCAATATTTTTAAGAGTGGAGAGTACTTCACCACAGCACCTTGTGACAGTTAATGACACACAATTATAAGTGATTTAAATGTGGCATTAAATTGCAGCCCACTGATGGGCAAATATATTCTTAAATACTTTGTTAAGAGTATGTGAAATTAAATAACATTTAATCACCACCCACTTTTACAACAGAACATAAAACTGTAGACTTATCCTATACTGGATGTGAAAAAACACATACTAAATGTATTAAAAAATTAAATAAAACTTGTCCCACATGGGAAAATGGGGCTTTTCACAGAAGCTGTTTAAATAAATTAATACACACACTATGGTCTGAACACACACCAGAATCAATCAATCAATCAACATTTATTTATATCGCACATTTTCATACAAATAATGTAGCTTAAAGTGCTTTACATGATGAAGAAAGAGAGATAAAAGACAAAGTAAGAATTAAAATAAGATAACACTAATTAACATTGAATTAGAGTAAGGTCCAGTGGTCAGGGAGGACAGAAAAAACAAACAAAAAAAAAAACTCCAGGCGACTGGAGAGAAAAAATAAAATCTGCAGGGGTTCCCGACCATGAGACCACCCAGCCCTCTCTGGGCATTCTACCTCACATAAATGAAGAGTCCTATTTGTATTTAGGGTTCTCACAGAAGGACTTGATGATGATGGTCCTGTAGACTTCTGGCTTTTAATCCATCAATGTTGGAACATCATGATGCTTTGATTAGGTGGTGGTGGCACAGGTCGTCACCACAGAAAACCGGGAAAAGAAACAGAAGAGATATTAGGGGTTAGTACGGATTTAAGAGCCACTATGAATAATAATGATAATTAATTGAGTATATAAAGCAACAGGATTTAACTTAAGATCAAGCTATGAGAAGGCCATGTTGAAGTAATGTGTTTTAGCAGTTTTTTAAAGTGCTCCACTGTATTAGCCTGGCGAATTCCTATTGGCAAGCTATTCCAGATTTTAGGTGCATAACAGCAGAAGGCCGCCTCACCACTTCTTTTAAGTTTTGCTCTTGGAATTCTAAGCAGACACTCATTTGAGGATCTAAGGTTTGGAATACAAGGTGTCAGACATTCTGATATATAAGATGGAGTGAGATTATTTCAGGCTTTGTAAACCATAAGCAGTATTTTAAAGTCAATTCTGAATGACACAGGTAACCAATGTAGTGACATCAAAACTGGAGAAAGAGTTCGGATTTTCTTTTCCTAATTAGGATTCTAGCAGCTGTAATCTGCACTCTTTGCAAACAATTGATGTCTTTTTTGGGTGGTTCTGAGAGGAGTGCCTTACAGTAATCTACTCGACTGAAAACAAAAGCGTGAACTAATTTTTCAGCATCTTTCAATGATTTAAGAGGTCTAACATTTGCTGTGTTTCTTAAGTGAAAAAATGCTGTCCTAGTGATCTGATTAATATGAGATATAAAATTCAGGTTACAGTCAACAGTTACCCCTAAGTTCTTTACCTCCGTCTTGACGTTTAATCCTAATGCATCAAGTTTATTTATAATAACCTCATTGTATCCATTATTGCCAATCACTAAAATTTCTGTTTTCTCTTTATTTAGCTTAAGAAAATTACTATTCATCCATTTAGAAAAACAAGTAAGACATTGTGTTAGTGAAATAACAGCATCGGGGTCATCAGGTGCTATTGATAAATGCAGTTGTGTGTCATCAGCATAGCTGTGGTAGCTCACATTGTGTCCCGAGATAATCTGACCTAACGGAAGCATGTAGATTGAGAAGAGCAGCGGACCCAGGATAGCGCCTTGTGGTACCACAACTAACAAAGAATTTTCTCCTTGACAGGTAGGATTCAAACCAATTTAAGACCCTGCCAGAGAGGTCCACCCATTGACTAAGGTGATTTCTAAGAATGTTGTGATCAATTGTGTCAAATGCAGCACTCAGATCTAAGAGGATGAGAAGAGATAAATGGCCTCTGTCTGCATTTACCCGCAAGTCATTTAATATTTTACCAAGTGCAGTTTCTGTGCTGTGATTTGTTCTGAAACCTGACTGAAACTTATCAAGAATAGCATGCTTATTGAGGTGGTCATTTAGCTGCATAATGACTGCCTTCTCTAGAATTTTACTTAAGAAAGGCAGGTTAGAAATGGGTCTAAAATTTTCAAAAGCAGTGGGGTCAAGATTATTCTTCTTGAGTAGGGGTTTAACAACAACAGTCTTAAGACAGTCTGGGAAGACCCCCGTATCTAATGACGAATTTACTATGTCAAGAATATTATCAATTAGCACACCCAATACTTCTTTGAAGAAACTTGTTGGTATTGGGTCAAGGACGCAAGTGGAGGGTCTCAGTTGAGAAATTATTCTATGTAAATCAGGTAAATCTGTCCTAGTGAAAGAATTTAATTTGTTTATAACGGAGTACTGGGGCTTAGGAAGATCCGCAGTGTTTGGGAGATATACTATATTATTTCTAATATCATTAATTTTTTGATTGAAAAATACAGCAACAGCCTCACAGGTTTCACTGGAAGTATTTTGGAGGCATTCCTTTTCATTACCTGAATTTAGCAGACAATCAATCGTAGAAAATAAGATTCTAGAATTACTAGCATTGTTATTTATAATCTTAGAGAAATAGCAGTGCCTCTCAAGACGGACTGTGTTATTGTATTCTGTTATCTTAACCTTTAATATCTCATAGTGGATGGTTAGTTTAGTTTTTCTCCATTTACGCTCAGCTCTACGGTATGTTCTCTTTAAATCAGACACTCTTTGGGTCTTCCATGGTATAACAATGCTAGAAGATTTTTTTTAACTGTCTTTTCAGGTGCAACTAAGTCAACAGCAGCTCTCACTTTAGTATTACATTTTTCCACCTTACTATTTACATTATCCTTGCTATTATAGTTGGCACTATAAACGGACTGATTGCTTAGAATGTTTGTAAGTTTTAAAGCTGCTGATGAATCAAAGAAGCATTTTTTAACAATATGCTTCTCATGAATGTTTTCTATCATTATCTCTATACTAAATAGTAAAAGAAAATGGTTTGATAGACCAATATCAATGACCTGCTTTACATCAACTTTTAGTCCTTTGGTAATTACTAAGTCTAACGTATGACCTGCTTTATGTGTAGGCTGATTAACGATCTGTCTGAAATCAAAAGAGTCCAGGAGGTTCATGAATTCTTTTACTTTTTGGTCACACTGATTATCGATATAAAAGTTAAAGTTGCCGACTATTAGGAGTGTGTCATAGTTCGTAATTATGATTGACAACAAGTCTGAGAATTCCTCAAAGAAAGACGCGTTAAATTTAGGAGGTCTATACATGGATAATACTAGAAAGTGAGAATCTCAACGGCAGAATAACAACGGCTAGATACTCAAAGGACTTGAATGTACCAAAACTGACATCTTTACACTTTAACCGGCTTAAGTAAATGTTTGCTAGACCGCTGCCTCTTTTTCCTTGGCAATCCGCACGAGTAAAACTGTAATCCAGAGGTGCAGATTCGATTAAAACAGCTGCGCCATCTGAGCTAAGCCACGTTTCAATTAGTGCAATAAAATCAATTTTTCTATCACTAATAAGATCATTGATAAAAAACGTCTTGTTAGTTAATACTCTGACATTTAATAAAACCATATTTAATGTTTCAGAGGAGCAGAGCTGAATTCTATGTGCGTTATTGGAATTTGGAACAGAAACTAAGTTATTTTTGTTAGCGCCGCTCTGTGTGTATTTTTTATTTAATCTATAATCTGTTTTTATAGTTGTAATACATTATTCATCTAAAGTAGTAATTGTAATTAAATTATTATTGTTTATGCCACACTGCCTAGATTTTTTACGTGTATTGAGATTGGTTATTAGAGTGTTAATGTTGTGCACTTTTACGGAAGACTTTGTGAAGCAATTATCATGTCCTAGCAAAGCATTAAGAATGACTACGAAGGAAGAAAATTAACAAGAAAGAAAACTTCCGACTTAGCAGTCCCCATCTCAGTGAGGCATTTCCATTAGTATGAAGGAGCCCCAGTACCGCTCCTTGACACATTTCTTCTAAATAGAGTTGACGGTTCTGTCACAATTAGAGCACAGGCTAGTTTGGGCCACAATGAGAATCGATGGACCTTTTAGTGGATGAACAAGAGCATAGTGGTAGAGGAGGTTTCTGATGTAGTCCAGTTCAAGGTCCTTTAAAGCTTTATAGGTTATTAATAGAATTTTATACTCAATCCTATAAGACACCTGAAGCCAGAGAAGGTGGAGCAGTTTGGGTGTTATGTGCTCACTTTGTGGGTCTGTGTAAAGACTCTCACAACAGAGTTTTGAACCAACTGGAATCGTGTTTGAAGATTAGAGGGTGCACCTGCCAGTCGGAAGTAAGTTAATATTTGATGTAATAAAAGCATGGACAAGTTTCTCAGAATTAGAAAAGGAGAGAAATGAGAGACATGAGATGCATTGAGGAGGTGGAGTAAGAAAGTTTAATAATAATTGTAATACATTTTATTTACACAGAATATTTTACCATGTTCAAGGAACTTTCTTAATGTATTTAATGTGTTTACAGTAAGAAAGGAAGAAATAAAAAATAACACCAAGATTTCTTAAGCTCAGCTTTTGTGCCAATTAGCACAAATTGGGTTTTGTTGCAGTTTAATTTTAAAGAGTTATAGTCAGTGAAAAAAATACACCACTGCAATTTTCCCAACTTTCAATTTCCATTTTAACATCTGCTGATTAATGAAAACAAAAACACGTCTGTATTGTGGTTGTCTTTGTTTTTCACAAGACTGGCAGGAATGCTGTAGTGAAAATAAGTAAGTAATCATTTTTATGTGAGGATGTGTGCAGCTAAAACTTGAACTAACTGAAGTGTTGTCCCTAGCTGTCAAACAGTCTATAATGCCAACTTCTTCATTCAGGGTAACAACACACTACAGAGGATGACAAGTTGGCTCAGACTTTTACTGGCACAGAGCTCCGTCCTGTTCAGAACACACATATAACACTCTGCCTTAGAAATGCAGCATTTTATAACACCACAGCTAATCTGCATGGTCACTTTCCTTCCATCTCAATTCAGGACCATTAGAACTCAGGCTACTAGATTTAGTGACAGTTTTTATCCTCAGGACAGCTGCACGAGTGTTTCTATAATGTCTGATGTTGTGCTAAACTAATTCAGTTTTTATTATACTACTGTCACTTAATCCAAAGGAGACATGTGAATGAGAATATCACTTCAATTTATATTTGAAGTTGTGTCTCCAAGGTCAATAAGAATGAATATCCAAAAAAAAGTTCATAGATAGATAGATACTGTATGAAATTCAATATATAACAGATACATATGGTAGTCACTATATAATCGATACCAGCACATACCGGCTCACTTCATGCTCTGCATATATAATATACCATCTAGTAAATCATCCATTAAATTCCATCTGAGCTGTTATGTGGAATGCTCTGAATCCTCTACCAGTGTTCTGATGGAGTGAACACTGCATGTGCTGAAGTTCTTATAGATATACAGTCCCTGCTTTGCCATAATATCCAATTATAAAACATTTTGGCAGATTTTAGGTGCAGGTACAATGCACGTTCCACTTCTTAGTGATTGACTTAACAGTGCTTAGAGGTGTCTTGGGCATCCTTTAATAATTCTCATCCAATGTGTGCCTCTCGTCAACTTTGTCACAGAGTTAGAAGGTCTTTGGAAGCCATGCTGCTTTTTTGTCTGTGACTGCACTTACAATCTGAAGGTCCACAGTCAACAGCTGCTTTTATTTAAGGCAGCAAATTAGTTGCAGTGATTCCACATAGGTGTCGGACAATGAAGTTAATACTTAATCTTGGGGGAAATCCGTTATTTCTGTTAGAATTTAAGTGATGCTGTGTTAAAGGGGTGCTTATTAATCAAACATAGATTTTGCAGTTGTTTATGTTTAATTAATGTTAGACACATTTCAGAGCTTTTTCTTCATTTTTAAATCTGAAGTATTATGTGTAGGTTAATAGGAAAAAGTATAGCTTAGTTTCATTTAAACTCTATACAGATAGATAGATAGATAGATAGATAGATAGATAGATAGATAGATAGATAGATAGATAGATAGATAGATAGATAGATAGATAGATAGATAGATAGATAGATAGATAGATAGATAGATAGATAGATAGATAGATAGATAGATAGATAGATAGATAGATAGATAGATAGATAGATAGATAGATAGATAGATAGATAGATAGATAGAACACACACTAGAATGACTACAAAGTCATTAGCAGTCCTTGTCTCAGTGAGGCATTATGGAGGTGCATTTCCATTAGTATGAAGGAGCCCCAGTAGCGTTCCTTGACACATTTCTTCTAAATAGAGTTGACGGTTCTGTCACAATTAGAGCACAGGCTAGTTTGGGCCACAATGAGAATCGATGGACCTTTTAGTGGATGAACAAGAGCATAGTGGTAGAGGAGGTTTCTGATGTAGTCCAGTTCAAGGTCCTTTAAAGCTTTATAGGTTATTAATAGAATTTTATACTCAATCCTATAAGACACCTGAAGCCAGAGAAGGTGGAGCAGTTTGGGTGTTATGTGCTCACTTTGTGGGTCTGTGTAAAGACTCTCACAACAGAGTTTTGAACCAACTGGAATCGTGTTTGAAGATTAGAGGGTGCACCTGCCAGTCGGAAGTAAGTTAATATGGGATGTAATAAAAGCATGGACAAGTTTCTCAGAATTAGAAAAGGAGAGGAATGAGAGACATGGGATGCATTGAGAAGGTGGAAGTAAGAAAGTTTAATAATAATTGTAATATATTTTATTTACACAGAACCTTTCCCATGTTCAAGGCACTTTCTTAATGTATTTAATGTGTTTACAGTAAGAAATGGGAGAATCAAAAATAACATAAAGATTCTTAGCAAAAGAAGAAGGTCTGATCAGATCATCCCCAAGAGTGATTTTAAAAAGCTCATTTTCTTAAGCTCAGCTTCTATGCCAATTAGCATTACTTGTGTTTTGTTGCAGTTTAATTTTAAAGAGTTATATTCAGTGAAAAAAATACACCACTGCAATGTTCCCAACTTTTATTTTCAGTTCAACATCTGCTGATTAATGAAACTGAAAATACTTCAGTATTGTGGCTGTCTTTGTTTTTCACCTCAGTCATGAGACTGGCAGGAATGCTGTAGTGAAAATAAGAAAGCAATCGTTTTTATGTGAGGATGTGTGTCCCTGGCTGTCAAACAATCTGTGATACCAACTTCATTATTCAGGTTAGCAACACACTACAGAGGATGACAAGTTGGCTCAGACTTTTACTGGCACAGAGCTCCGTCCTGTTCAGAACACACATATAACACACTCTGCCTTAAAAATGCAGCATTTTAACAATTTAAAGCATTTAAATAGCATTTATTAATATCTTATGAATGCATTGCACTGCTGTGCTTTTCTGAATGAAGAATAAGAGAAGAAAAACAAACAAGAAGTGCCGCAATGGGCTTTAACAGGTCCTGCCTCTTGACAGCCCCCCAGCCTTGACTCTCTAAGAAGACAAGGAATAACTCCCAAAAAAACCTTGTAGGGAAAAATGGAAGAAATCTTGGGAAAGGCAGTTCAAAAAGAGACCCCTTTCCAGGTAGGTTGGGCATGCAGTGGGTGTCAAAAAGAAGGGGGTCAATACAATACAAATCACAGAACAGAACAAATCCTCAATACAGTATAAAAATCAAAATTTTACTAGTATGGACCAGAATTTAACAGTAGAAGATATCACATAATATGATTTGGATTTGTTTAAAGTCCTGGAGACCTCAGCCATCAAGCTGCCTCCCCCATTTGGCCATTCCACAACTGAAACATTGCTTGGCCAGCCAATCCGATGAAAGGACCCCTCTACCCCACGATTCATGCAATCCTCCAACAGGGATGACTTTACCTTAGGCAGGCAAAACAACTTGGCAGGTGGGCCATGGCACCAAGTGCCACATTTGAGTACCGAGAAGAGAAACAGAATAGGTGAGGGTTAGTAACAAATTCTAAATATCATGTTACTTATGTTTTAGTGCTAATGACTAACAACAGAGATGCAGTCTGTACAGTTAATCAGCAGCTCTAGTCAGGATATGCTAAACTGAAGTAGTGAGTCCTCAACCAGGATTTAAAAGCTGAGACCGAAGGAGCATCTCTTATAGTAGCAGGCAGACCATTCCACAGTTTAGGGGCCCTGTAACTAAAAGCTCGACCTCCCACTGTTATTGTATTAATTCTTGGAATCATAAACAGGCCGACATCTTGAGATCTTAATGTGCGCCCTGGTTTGTAAGTCATGATAAGTTCAAACAAGTAAGCCAGACCTTGGCCATTTAATGCTTTATATGTTAAATGGAGGATTTTGAAATCTGCCCTAAACTTAACCGGGAGCCAGTGTAAGGATTTGAGAACTGCTGTTATGTGTTTGTACTTTCTTGTTCTTGTAATAATTCTTGCAGCAGCATTTTGGATTAACTAGATGCTGTATAAAGAACAGTTTGAACATCCAGTGAACACTGCATTGCAGTAGTCATCCATCCATCCATCCAACCATTTTCCAACCCGCTGAATCCGAACACAGGGTCACAGGGAGCCAATCCCAGTCAACACAGGGCACAAGGCAGGAACCAATCCCGGGCAGGGTGCCAACCCACTGCAGGACACACACAAACACACCCACACACCATGCATACACTAGGGCCAATTTAGAATCGCCAGTCCACCTAACCAGCATGTCTTTGGACTGTGGGAGGAAACCGGAGCACCCGGAGGAAACCCACGCAGACACGGGGAGAACATGCAAACTCCACGCAGGGAGGACCCGGGAAGCGAACCCAGGTCCCCAGGTCTCCCAACTGCGAGGCAGCAGCGCTACCCACTGCGCCACCGTGCCGCCCTGCAGTAGTAATTCCTACTAGAAATAAATGCATGAATTCATTTCTCAGAATCCTGTTTATTTAGGAAGTGCCTTAATTTTCCAACATTTTTAAGATGAAATAAACATGATTTGGACAACTTTGTAATAATTCAACAGTTAGTTCAATTAGAACTAAAATGATTGACTAATTCTGAAACTGGGATTAACCTTTTAGTGCTTCTCACACTCAAACTGACAAACACGTAGAGACAGTTGAAAGTTGGGATGGTTTTTTGAATAGGAAGCGATTATTAAACACATGGTGCTAATTTGGCATAAATTGAAGATATAACGGAAATGCTCAGAAGTAGAGGTGCTGTTCAACATATTGGATGGTGATAAAGATGTCGTTACGTGTTTAAGATGGAAAAAGTGCTGTGTCCAGAAGACAATTCCCAAGAAGAAATCACAAAGGCGCACATTAATGCTAAATATATGAGACTGTTTTATCTGTGGCACCTCTGCATGAGAACCACCTTTTTCAACCCTTGCAAACATATGCAGTCTTTAATATCTGGAAAACATTTGGGATTAAATTGCTTAGAGATCTTTATATAGACAACATCTTTGAATCCTATGAACAATTAAATTCCAAATTTAATTTTCCAGCAACACATTTCTTTCACTATCTTCAAATTAGAAACTTTGTCAAACAGAACCTGCCTGATTTTCCTCATCTCGCACCCTCCTCTTTGCTGGAACAAATATTGCTCAGTTTCGAGGACTCAGACAGCATTTCTGCAATATATAAAATTATTTTACAGTTCCTCCCTTTCCAAGAGAACAATGGAAAAAGGATCTCTCACTCAACATATTAGAAAAGGAGTGGAAGGTAGCAATGCAGAGAATTCATTCGAGCTCCATATGTGCAAAGCATACAATTATTCAACTCAAAATTATATATCGAGCACATCTGTCTCACTTAAAACTGTCCAAAATGTTTCCAGGGCAAGATCCAACCTGCAAACACTGCAATCAAGTTCCAGCCTTACTGGGCCACATGTTTTGGGCCTGCGCAAAATTAACATCATTCTGGACAAAACTTTTTAAGTGCCTTTCAGACAGCCTTGGTGTCACAATCCCCCCTAACCCATTAACAGCTGTGTCTGGTGGACTCCCAGATGGGCTTAAAGTGGAGAAGGTCAAACAAACTGTGATTGCCTTCACTATACTATTGGCACGCAGACTTATTTTGCTAAACTGGAAGAATCCTAAATCTCCTCTTTTAAATCAGTGGGTAACTGATGTCGTATACTATTTGAAATTGGAAAAAATTAAATTCTCAGTTAGGGGATCTGTACAGAACTTTTTCAAAACCTGGTAGGATCTAATCAATAATATTTTAGATTAAGCTCTTAAATCACTGAGGAAGCAAATTCTCTTCCCATCTCTTTGTCTTCTCCATTTATTTTTATCCGCCTATTAATCTCATCAATTTATTTATTTTTACTAGCTTTAAGTTTTATTCTGCTGGCCATGCTCTCTTTCTCAGGGGGTGGGGGGTTGATTTGTTTTTCTATCCTATTTTTTGTAAAAATTGATCTATTTGTATGGAATGATTACAATAAAATCAATAAAATTAATAATAAAAATAAATAAATAAATATTTGTGGCTGGATATTCCCAAGTATACATCTCTGCAGCCCAAAGTCTCCACCAGAAGCTCCAAGTAGGTGGAACTGTCTCCAGTGGGAACCAACATAGTCTAGCTGTACACCTCCAGAGCTCCATTCTTTTGCACTATGGTTAAAATTAGGGTTGTGAGAGGATTATCCAACTCAAACAATGCCAAGTTCTGTCAAGTAACTTTGCTCCACATACTTAGAAGTCCTGTGTGGAGGCTCCAGACTGGAGAGATGCCACACTCAAAATTCCTAATGACATACTTCCAGATGAACTTCTGTGCAGACATGGCGCTCAGTTGATTTTAATCTGCCCAGAATCTCTTCATCAGTTTAAATATTTTGAAAAGCACTTATTCATCCGAGCATTCCCAATATATTATCAATCAGTCTTAAAATGGTATCATACTTTGGCTGACAGACTGATTTTCAGGTTGCAGGGACTAAATGCTTGAGCCCTGAGAACATTAAAGACTATAGAAGATAGACTTCCAGAGTGAGGATAGTGGGGTTTTCTTGTTGAATTGGGGAGAGTAAAAGAAAGGGAGAGACAGAAAGACAGTGAAAGGGAGATTGCAGCTACACCATCAGTGTTAAATTAAGGAGGGAACACAGTGCACGACTAGAAAGAGAAGTGGATTGTAACAATGAGGTCATTAGACTTTTAAAATTCAGTTTATTATTGTGCACCCATTGCATGGAACAGTTACAATACAGTATGTTAAATTATCTCTATATTTTTAGCTTGCAAAACTAACTATACTACTACTACAAAAAACTTACTATAAGTAATGCTAAAAGATCTTTGATTTACTACTTACCACCTATACCAGACTAAAGTATTCAACAGCAAAGCATTAACCAATAGGAAAAGGTTCAGCTCATTGGTCTTGATTGACAAGTGACAAAACCACAATGAAAAAAGGCATTCTAAAATAATGAAATAAAAAAGTCTTTAAAAATAAAGTCATTTAAAAAAAAAATCATTCCATTTCATTAGATGATTTTTACTCAATTACACATTTTGTTGTAATTTACTGCCTCCTTTATATATTGCTGTATTTTTGCATGCTATTATTTATTTAATTATTGCCATTTTATTACTTTCATTTTGGCACAAATGGTATTCCATACAGGTCAAGGTAGAATGTTCTGATAGATAGATAGATAGATAGATAGATAGATAGATAGATAGATAGATAGATAGATAGATAGATAGATAGATAGATAGATAGATAGATAGATAGATAGATAGATAGATAGATAGATAGATAGATAGATAGATACTTTATTAATCCCAAGGGGAAATTCACATACTCCAGCAGCAGCATACTGATACAAAAAAGAAAACTGTTGTGCAGTTTTATATTTAGAGCAACAGAGATAAAGAAACATTCCTCTTGTTAAGCTTATGTTGGGCTTAACTTTGTCTAAACATATTTTTAATTGACTGGAACATTCATAATTAAATGTTGTTTCAAGGATGTTACAAAATAATCATCAAAAAAGAAATGGGAAAGTTAAAATATGGAAATCAGGAGTCATTAATATACCAAAACTAAGAGGTAGCTATTGACAAATAAAACCCAATCATTCAATTTTAAAAGGACGAATCTTTAGTATTTAGGGAGCTCTTTCCTTAGGATTTATCCATAGTTTGGACAAAATACTGAATGTGCCTGTATTTTTTAAGCTGTGCCACAATGACATTGTGTACTGCCTACGATGTTGTGGGGAGTTGCATAACAAAGTGGATGAATAAAGCTGAATTGCGATTAGAACCCTTGTGATTCCTGCAGCAGACAAGAAAATAACATGCCCCCCATGTCAGAACACATAGACTCTCCATTTCAGGGCACCATAATGTTTGGAACATAGCAATGGCAGGTCTAATAAAGCAGTCATATTTATTACTTTGTCACATTTCCCTTGCATGTAATGACTACTTGAAGTCTGAAATTCATAGACATCAACAGGTGCTGAGGATCTCCTCTGGTGATGCTCTGACAAACTTGTAATATAGCCATCTTCAGCCCCTTCTTGTTTTGTGGGCTTGTCCCCTTAAGTTTTCTCTTCAGCAAATGGCCTGCTCAATTGGATGTAAATCAGGAGACTGGCTTCGCCATTCAAGATTTTTCCATTTTTTTGCTTTGAAGGTTCCTGTGTTCCTTAGCAGAATGTTTGCATCATTATCTTGTTGTAGGGTAGGATGAAGTGCCATCCAGTGAGTTTGATAGATAGATAGATAGATAGATAGATAGATAGATAGATAGATAGATAGATAGATAGATAGATAGATAGATAGATAGATAGATAGATAGATAGATAGATAGATAGATAGATAGATAGATAGATAGATAGATAGATAGATAGATAGATAGATAGATAGATAGATAGATAGAGGTGTGATACACCACAGTTAGGTTATTTTTTAACAAGGGGCCATGTAGGTTTGGATTTTTTTTTCTCCCTAAATAATAAACACCATCATTTAAAAACTGCATTTTGCTGTTTACTTGTGTTATATTTGACTAATGGATAGATGTGTTTGATGATCAGAAACATTTTGTGTGACAAACATGCAAAAGAATAAGAAATCAGGAAGGGGGCAAATAGTTTTTCACACCACTGTAGATAGATAGATAGATAGATAGATAGATAGATAGATAGATAGATAGATAGATAGATAGATAGATAGATAGATAGATAGATAGATAGATAGATACTTTATTAATCCCAAGGGGAAATTCACAAACAATAAAAAGAGAAAAATAAAAGTAGAAAAAATAAAAAAATAAATAAGTAGAAAAAAAGTAAGTATTGGAAGTATTTATTGGAATTTGAGCAGATCATATGTTTCTATACATCTCAGAATTCATTCTGCCCCTGTCATCATCAGTTCCAACAATAATGAAGATAAGTTAAATAATGAATATAAGTTAAATAATGACAAAATATTGTTGTGATCAACATCATTCCCTCCAGTAATTAACAGTTCTGTTTTTTCTGTGTTCAATGACAAGTAGTTCTTATCCATCCACTCCTTTAACTCACTAACACATATAATTAAGGAACACATCAGAAAAACATCATTTGGTCTAAAAGAAAAGTATAACTTTGTGTCATCTACGTTTTCTAACATTATATTTTTTAACGAAAGATCCTAGTGTATAGTGAAAAGAGTAAAGGTCCCAGTACTGAGCCCTGAGGGACACCATATCTCACTTCTGTGCTTAATGAGTTTTCTAAGTTCCTGGAAGAAAATGTATTTGCTCCAACAGCAACATAGGGCATAACGTTATAGTGTCAGACAATACAGACAATGTGCACACTGTTACATAAGTGCTAGTCCAAGAACTGCATGCCCGATGTACAATACATTTACAGTGTCCATCAAAAGTACATGTGTCTGTTTTAACTGGCTAAATGTGAAGATGGGTATGAGTGGAGGATGCATAATCCAGGCAGTATACTGAATTATAGTAAAAGATGTATTTTACTGTTCTTGTAGAACTTTTTGGTAAAATGTTTACTATAAAAGGCACTGTATTTACATATATTTATGTAAAAAGATCCATTGTGCTAATTTCAGGAACTTTGAACACTGGGAGTAAGTATGGATTAAGCTAAATTAACGGAGGCAAATGAATTGGTAGCTAGGTGCTCCACAGCTTTTTCCTTAACAATTAGGCCACACTGTTTGCTATTTAAATTAAAGCTTATCTTTCTTCTTTCCTTTAATGACAGATGACTACCAAACCCTTTCAGGAAGAATTCAGGGTCAGAGGTATGGATGATAAGCAGAGCATGAAACATGATGATGTACAGTCAACTGAAATGGTAATTATTATGGAAAACAAAGAAGCAGCATGGCAGCAAATGGTGAATTTCTCTGTATTTTGTTTCTGTTGATGGCACCGTGATTTGCAGTCTTATCAGTAGGTTCCCATAAGTTTAGTTTCTTTTTCCAAATTTCTTACCTCTGTGCCACAAGACCGGCCATTTAGAAGAACCTTTGATATATACAGACAATGAAGAACAGGCTGTATGTGCACTCTGTCAGTGTGTTCTTGTTAAGTGTTAATTCTTCTTTTTTAGGAAATGCAACCTTTACAACATAACAGCCACTGCAAGATGTCTAAGGTTTGGTTTTTTTTAAGATCTAATTATTTAGAGATAGAGGCAATTGATCACTTTTTATCATAATGATCCAGAACTTTAAATCTAAATTTTGTTTCATTATTTGGATTCATGTCCTTTGCTGTAGGATGAATTATTTTTCATTATGAGCAAATTTTGTGACTGCTGTATGCAGCTGATATGGCAACAAAAAAAAAATTAATAAATAAAATGAGCATGTAGACTTTTTCTAATGGGTTGTCCTTGAAGTTCATGCCTTTGACAGCAACAAATTACAGCAAAGTCATACTCAATAGTTAGCTTTAGTCTGGTTACAATACATTTAATAGTAAATAGAAAGCTTAATTGACTGAAATACTGTATACTGTATGGTGACATTCCTATTGTTTTCCACATAATGCCATATGAGCCCTAAACTTGGCTACCAGGAAGACCTTCAACATTGAGTCAATGGAGAACAAGCCACAATGCCCCATACACTCTTGTCAGTTGTTACAAACTCGGCCAAGAGCCATAGCAAAGTTTGGGGCAGCCACCTGTATATTGTTTCCTGGCTACAAAATTGAAAAAATGATAGCACTGAAGTGCACGATTCTGAGTCCAAAATAGAATTGAAGTGATAGTGGAAAAGTGGCAGCTTCTATGCCAATATAGGAAATGACAATGGGGGGGTTGGAACCAGAAGGGTCTTCCTCCATAGGCTCGGGCCCAGAAATGACATCAAAGGGGTCGGAAGAAGGCTTGATGTCATCAGGACCAGGTGGGATTTCCCGTGAATGGTCTGTAGAAAAGCAAGAAAAAGAGTCAATGCACTCTGCTACATCCTGGTCTGACTCGGAATTACCCTCATTCAACCCCTTTAGCTGCCTCCCACGTGTGTGACAAAGCCCCCCTCTCAGCCCAGACCCATCAGTTCAGGCGTTTCTAACTGAGCGGTCATGAACCCGAGAAAGAGCATCAGCATAGGCGTGAATGAACCTCGATGATGAACGAGCGAGAACTTGTACGGCTGTAGGTCAAAAAACCACCTGGTGACCCATGGATTCGACTCCCTGTGCAGGGCCATGTAAAGGTGCATGGTCCGTGACAAGGGTGTACTCTCGGCCCAACAGGTGTTACCTTAGCTGTGTAACTGGACATTTCATCGGCAAAGCGTCCCTCTCCACTGCTGCATACCTGGTCTCCCGCTCCAACAGTTTCCGACTAAGGAACATAATGAGGTGCTCAACACCATCGATGCTCTGACTCAGCACGGCACCCAGGCCTGTGTCCGAAGTGTCTGCCTGGAGAATGAAAGGTATAGAAAAGTTAGGTGTTTTCAAGATTCATGCTGACATAAGGGACTGTTTCAAGTCACTAAATGCAGTGCTTGTCTTATCAGTTCATACCACATTCTCTTGGAGAATCAGGGCACAAACTGGTGGTAGTACCCCCGCTAAGCCGAGAAAGGCTTAGACCTGGTGCTTGGTTCACGGATGGGGCCATTTCAAATAGGCATCTACTTTGGCGCACTGTGGGTTCGCGGTACCCTGACCCACCAGGTAGCCTAAATATTTGGCTTCATGTAATTCAAAGAAACATTTCTTTGGATTAATCCGAAGTCCGGCCTCACCAAGTGTCCGTAATATCGCTCGCACCTGCTGTAAGTTACCTCCCACGTGCTAGAATAGATGACCACATCATCCAAGTAGGCAGCACTGTATGCATTATGAGGCCGGAGCACTCTATCCACCAGTTAAGTTACAGGATCCCCGTGTAACCCAAATGGGAGGGCACGATACTGCCAGTGACCGATTGGGGTACTAAATGCAGTCTTAACCTTTGCAGAGTCTGTTAAAGGAACCCGCCAGTACCCCTTTGTCATGTCCAGTGTGGTCAAATACTCAGCCTGTCCTAGCCTCTCGAGGAGGTCATCAACTCGTGGCATCGGATAGGCGTCAAACTGGGAGACTTGATTAAAGTCATTGCAAACCTTCAACTCCTGTCAGGCTTACCTCTATTACTCCTAGTTTCAGGATGTGCTTGATCTCAAGCTCCACTTCCGCTCTTTTTGCCCCAGGAAGACAATATGGGCGTTCGCGAACTTTAACCCCAGGTTCTGTCATGATTTCATGCACAATCAGAGAGATCCATCTGGGTGATTCACTCATTACCTCTGGGACAGACAGGATAACTGTTTCCAGCTCCTGCCTTTGTCTGGGGCTTAAATTTGCACCGAAAGTAAGGTTACTTAATAACCTTAATGAGCAAAGAGTGAGTGGGGCTAACCGAAGGAGGGATCGGGATCCCTGTCCTTCCACAGTTTCAGCAGATTTACATGATAAACCTGCTCGCTTGGCCAACGATTGGACTGTTTCACCAAATAGTCAATGAGTCGTTTCCTCCTTAACTTCATATGGACCTAGCCAATGGGATAGTAATTTAGAGTGGGAGGTAGGGACAAGAACCATGACTCTATCTCCCGGTTGGAATTCCCAGAGAGAAGTGCCTCAGTCATAATATCGGACCTGTGCTGCTTGTGCCTCTTCCATGTGACTTTTAAGGAGGGGTTGAATTTTACTAAATCTATTGCGTAATTGCGTGATATATTCTAATATGTTTGTGAAGGGAAGTGCCTCTTCTTCCCAGCATTCTTTTAAAATATCCAATATGCCCCGGCGTTGTCATCCATACAATAACTCAAAAGGTGAGAACCTCGTTGAGGCTTGTGGGAATTCCCGATAGGCAAAAAGAACGAGGGGTAGGAGCTGATCCTAGTTCCTTCCGTCCTCGCTGACCACCTTACGAAGCATTTGTTTGAGAGTCTGATTGAATCTTTCTACCAGACCGTCGGTTTGAGGATGTTTAGAGGCTTTGTCTTGAGTAATTTAGCCGTTTCCTTGAACGTCTCCAAGGTGGAAGGCATCTCTTGGTCAGTCAGGACTTCCTTAAGGATGCGACTCACACAAAGACCCCTACCAATTCCCATGCAATGGCTTTAGAAGTAGCTGAGTGCAACGGAACAGCTTCGGAATATTTGGTAGCATAATCCATAAGGACTAAAATATACTTGTGTCCTCGGGCTGAGAGTTCTAGGGGTCCGACTAAGTCTACCCTGATTCTTTGAAATGGGACATCAATTAGGGAAATAGGAACGAGAGGAGCATGGTCATTCCTAGGAATTTGTCGCAATTGACACTCCGGACAAGAAGTGCAAAAGCGATGAACCTCGTCATTGATTCCTGGCCAATAACAGTGAAGCTTAATCCTAGGAGGTGGGCGGTGTACTAACTCACAGACCTGCCTCTGGAAGGTCTGTGGGATTAGCAACAGCTTTCGCACCTCCCCCTCATGCTCATCTACCCGATACAAAAGGTTGTTTTCTAAAACAAAGTTTGAACCCAATGACATGGGCTGATGAGAGCGCTGGCCATTAACAAGGACAACTGCATTTTTTGCAAACTTAAGGGAATCATCATCCCACTGCTCCCTTTTAAAAGAAGCCAGCGTCTGTCTAAATTGGTAGGAAGAAGAGAGGGTCAGGGCTGACCTCAAGGGGCGTCGTTTCCTCCCATCCCATCTCGGCACTGGTTAATTATTGGCTCACGATGTTCCGGGAGACGCCACGTCACTCCAGGAGGCTGCTTTGTCTCTCTCCACCGGCTGGTTACACAGCGTGGAGGCAGCTTGAGATGGTTCATCTCGGTCTATAATTAGGCCCAAATTCGATTTAGTAGTGGTATGTGCCCAACAGCTTTTAATATTAGACCAGTCCCACTCCAGTATCATCAGGAATGGTGGGTTTGGAAGGACCGCAATGGTTAATTTTTTTAGCGATCCTTTGCAACTTATGACACACGTGGCGGACCTGTACCAGCGGATTTCTCCGTGAATGCAGGTTAGACTAGTCTTATGCTTTAACCACTGTCGCGGGAGCACAAACCGGTGGGCAACAATGGAAATGTTGCTGCTGGAATCGAATAAGGCTTTGGTTTTATACCAGTTTAAAATTACCACCCCTGTATGTGGGGCTATCAGAGGATTCGTCAGAGCACACCAACCTCCTCTCTCTCTCTCCTTGCACTTCTCCTTGTTCCCGCATAAGCAGCGTGCCAATGAACCCTGTTTGTAAGGAAGGGGCAGTGACTTTGGGACATACTCCCTAGGGCGTCTGCTAAAGAGCCGTTCTGCCCTCCCAGATAGCAAGGCTGTCCTGGCTTTTTCAATGAGCCCTACAAGGTCTCTCATGTTTTTAAATGTTCCCCAGACTGGCTGGGTGATATTATTTGAGAGACGGGTCAGTAATAGGTAGCAGGCCACCTGCTCCACCATTTGTAGGGCCGTGTTCTGTAATGGCTTTAGCCACTGCCCTACATCCTTCAACAGAGCCACAGCGCGTGACTGGGTCGACCTCTCTGGGTCGAATTGCCATTCTTTAGTTTAGTCATCTGCCGGTCTTGGGATGCCCCATATTTCATTGAGGCCTTGGCCTTATGAGGGAGAACTGCTCTCCCTTCCGAGAGAGCATAGTACGCCCCCTTCCCTTCCCCCCTAGGCACTAGCCCAATCCTGTGTGCCCCTCCCAAACACTCCCCATGTTTTTTAAACTGCCCGGTTATATGTTTTGGGAGCAGAGTCTGTACCTGGTCTTTCTGAATTCCATACACACCACCCACTCGGAAACTCGACCATGGTACTTTCCCACATGGTTGTGTTTCAGGTTCTGTCCCCTTCTCTTCTGGGATCCATAAATCCTGCCGAACAAGGACCATGCAGGATTTCCCATGAACGGTCTGTAGAAAAGTGAGAAAAGAGTCAGTGCACTCTGCTACATCCCAGTCTGGCTCGGAATTACCCTCATTCAAGCCCTTTAGCTGCCTCCCATGCACGTGTGTGACACAGTGTATTAATCTTAAGTATTAAGTCTTCTTATATGTAAGAAGAAGAACTTTAAAATGAAGACAATGTTATTATCCCTTAAACCCAGCACTTTGAATATGTGAAACAGTAATGTTGACCATTGCATCAAACACAAAAAGTTTAATGGCAATTTAGTGTTGGTAAAAGTAATAATAAATAAGCATGCATTTTAAGATTGCACTGACTGAACATCTGTTAATACTGCAGATTCCCTCCTAATTCTAGTGCATCACATTGTCATCTTTTTGGACCCATCAGACTTGTTTTAAGAAGTCATCATTTGACCTATGAGCACAAATTGAAGTAACTTGTTAATAAAGTTATTTGGCTTGCCTTCAATTAACATATTTTTTCTTTCTGAAAGAGCCAATTGTTCAGAAAAATGATCTTTTTCCGCTGTGTTAATTTAAATGTGTTCCTTGTTTCTTTCACTTGTATTTTCATCTTCCTCTTTAGGAAAACCACATAGATAGATAGATAGATAGATAGATAGATAGATAGATAGATAGATAGATAGATAGATAGATAGATAGATAGATAGATAGATAGATAGATAGATAGATAGATAGATAGATAGATAGATAGATAGATAGATAGATAGATAGATAGATAGATAGATAGATAGATACTTTATTAATCCCAATGGGAAATTCACATCTGATACTTCTTGATTACTCTAACTTGAACAGTGTTTTGTATCTTTATGACACATCTGCTTTTTTTTTCACAGGAAAATAGTAACCTACTGGACTGGTACTATTGTGAGGAATGTGAGTTAATGTATATCTAAAAAGATCTTAACTTTTTTGTGCATTTTGTATCGTATTCTATAGGATGGTGTTGATCTGATATCACTGATTTGACTGAGCTCATTGATGGCTTATGAGACTTAAAAGAGATTGTAATTTATGTTCCATTTAAGAATCAGCTTTGTTAGGAGAAATACCTACAGATGAAAAAGTGATCTGAGAAAGGAGTCAAAATTGAGATTTTGGTTTGAAAAGCATGTTATATTTTGTGAGACTTCTTTCAAGACTTTATATTTTGACTTAATATGGGACTGCTGCCTTTATCCAAGGTGATTTACAACATTTTAGAAAAAAATGTTATATTTCTTTTATTTTTTTAATTGGAGCACAGGCAGGTGAAGTGACTTGCTCGTGGTTACATGGTGTTAGAAGTGGGATTTAAACACATAACCTCAGGGATTGAAGTCCAATGTCATATTGGCTGCTTTATCTTCCAGAATGAGTATGATTTAACTGTAGCACAGCAATGTACATTAGGGCAAATAATACGTTTTGTAATCATGGTAAAGTGTGTCATGACCACAAACAACCGTAGAAACATTTAATCATATATTACATATTATTACAAATACATTAAAATTACAAAAAAATCTGAAAATATGAGCCCCTTGTGTGATTTTGCTGAGATCTCAAGGGGAGACATTTGTGAGTCTACTGTGTTTTTTTTTTTTTTTCAAAAGAAAAATCTGAGAAGCATGAAACAAAACAACAAGTCTTCATTTTATTTCTTTCTGATCTAATTGTTGAGAAACCAAAGAGATATTAAGGAGATCGCTTTTCTGATTTTTCTTTCCTATGGCACTAGTATACTGTAGATATATCAATCAAAGACTAGCTTGTGATATAATTTGGGTTTTGCTCCCCTAGCCCCCTTTTCACCATTACAAACCATTTCTTGATGGAACTTTTGAAAGACCTAAAAGTCTATATTTTAAGTTGGACCAACAGCAATATGCATGCAGAATATAATGAGGTTCACAGTTTAGGAATTATGCACAGTTTTTCAGTTGCCCTCCATTACAATCCTCTCCCAAACTACATTTTGTGCTGAAATTCTAAACAGAGAAACCTATCCTGAATTATGATACAAAGTCATTAAACACGTCTCACGCACCTCATTTAAAAGATTCAGCATATTGGGACTCCAAAGATTCCAAATATTGTTTTTACAGAAGTTCTGAAATAAAAGTGAAACTAATGAAATAGCAACAATTCAAAGAAAAAAAAAATCTTAAAAGTGTGTATCCGGAAAACCAAACATGGGGGTTGGCAAGCGAAGCAAGCAGGGGGTGAAGCCCCCTAGTATTATATTATATTATACTAGCTATGTAAGCCCATACTTTAAAAAGCCTGGTCTCCTAGAAACCATGGATTCTGGAACTTCAATCAATCAATCGCATTGATTGGGCATTAGCAGTGTTCTTTTTCCTTGGTGGTCTTGTTTTGCTGATGTGCTCACCTCTGTTGTCTATCAGTGGCCAAGCGAGTTTACCTCTCCTCGGCGGTTTCATTTTGCTGATGTGCTCATCTCACTTGTGTATTACCGGCTAAGTGAGTTTCTCTTTTCTCTTCGGTTTCACTTTGACGACAGAGTCGCTTTCTTTGAGCTTTATGCTGTAGCCTTGCACTTCCGGGCCAGAAAAACACACACACACACACACTTCCATGTGTAGATTTACAGTATATTATATTATATTATATTATATTATATTATATTATATTATATTATATTATATTACTCATTACAGGATTTCATAGAGATTCTGTAGAATCTGCTGCAGGGTCAGAACAAATTGTGGACAGAATACTTGTACATCACGTGGCATTTTCACAATGATTAATACTGGATATATCTGAGTTACTTTACTTTATTAACTGTGGCACATAGTTTTTTTCTTATTTATAAATAAGAAAAAAATGACATGAAGAAAGAGTAAATATACTAATTATATAATAATATATAAATAAAATATATTAATTTTATTAGGTTTAAAAAGTAATAATGAGTTTTATTTCAAGAAATATAAACTGTAAACAGCATTCAATTCCATCTAAATTTATAGCTGTCCCAAGCCATCAGAGGTCCAGTCTTAAATAGAGGCAGCCCTGGCCAGTCAGAACTCTTCGGTCACTGCTACAGCCAATAAAATACACCTTCTGGGTGTGCATATGCCATTTACATTTTGGTGATATTGGAATGACTGAAGATAACCCCATACACGTGGGGATCAAATCAAATGATACACAGAACTGAAACTGGATCACAGCCTCTACTGTATAAAGCACAAGTACTAACCAACATTCTACTCTGCCATTTTTAAGGTTTGAAAGAAATTAAACTTTACTGCCATATTAAACATATATCTGTTTGGAGGGGAAGCTTCTGTTAAGCCTTAAATATCATCATTCTTGCTTTTTTAAACATACTTATTCAAATTCAGTGACACAAGCCAGATTCACACCTGAACAGTCTATTGCAGGTCCCAGTCATCTACACACCCACTCTCAGACATCACCAATTTGAAATCACCTGCATGTTTTTGGGAATGATGGACTGGAGTACCCAAAGAAAAACCCAAACAGATACACGTGGAATGTTTAGGCTTAATGCAGACAATGTCTAATCACAGAATTGAAAACCAAGACCCCAGATTGACAAACCAACAGTCCTAACCACTGCCACACTGTGCCACCCAAGAATATAGTAAATGTAAAGTTTCTGAATGTTTGTAACTGTTGTTATTTTATAATCCAGTACATTACATCAAAGCCAACACCCTAATATGTTTTTATGATTTAAGGTTGGAATAAAAAGAGCTGTGATGAAAACGTTGAAGATGAAAACCTTAGGTAAGATAAATCAGACTTTGTCAAAAGTAATGAAGTAGTGAGATTTCTTCTACTCAAATTCAAACTATGCAGTCATCAAATATTTTTTGTCCTTAAGAAATTTTGGCTTAATGAAAAATTATGGTTTTCTTTGGAGCCAATGTTATACGAATAAGAAGGCAAAACTACTCGTAGCACTTTACACAGTGAGTGGGTAGCCACTTCAGCCACCACTCATGTACAGCATCCAGCTGGATGATGCGCCAACACCATGTTGTGCCAATATTCTCACCACACCTTCGCTGTTAGGTAGTAAAGGGATGAGAGAGATAGCCAATTAGAGACAGGGAATGATTAGGGAGCTAGAATGACTAGACCATGGAAGGCAATTTAGCCTGGACATCAGGATACACCCCACTCTTTACAAAGAATCTGGGATCTTTTATGACCTCAGAGAGTCAGGACATCTTATCTAAAGCACAGGTTCATTTTTATGGCCCAGTATTCCCGTCACTGCACTGGGGACATTGGGATCCAAATTCAGACCACAGGGTAAGCTCCCCCTGCTGGCCTCACCAACACCTATTCCAGCAGCAACCCAAGCTTTTCCCAAGTGGTCTCCTATCCAAGTATTTGCTGGGCCCAAACATGCTTAGCTTCAGGTGGATGATCTCTTCTAAAGTGCATGTGGTATGGCTGCAGGTTTCCTTTGAACCTCAGGATTAATGACTGTATTGTTGTGAATGCTTTCACTTTTCTTCATGTTGCACTGGTAACAAAGATCTTTCTCTCCAGCTGCACAATAAAACCTTTCCCTACCTGCCCTCTTTAAGACTATTCAATCCATGTTTAATCTGTAGATACTATGTGATGCATTGCATTATATTGAAATATTTTTATTTGTTTTGTCCCTAACTGGTAGGTTATATGAAGAAATGCAAAAGACCTTTAAGATTATTTTAAAGCTGTTCAATGATCATGTTAAGGGTCTGCAAACGAACATCGATGACCTTCGTTGCATTGCAGATAAGTTGGACAGTTTTCATAAGAAAGCCACCATCGCTAAAATTACTGGGGGGTCTGTGAGTGTGGCTGGTGGAGTTGTCACCATTATTGGGCTGATCCTGACTCCCTTCACCTTGGGAGCTTCCCTTGTGGTCACAGGAGTGGGACTGGGAGTGGCAATGGCAGGGGGAGTGACCAACGCTTCAGCTACCATTTCAGACACTGTGAACAACTCTGTGGATCGAAAAAAAGTGGAAGAGATTATAGAAAGTTTTCAGAAGAATATTAATGTTTTTGAAGAACCTTTGGAAGATGTCAAAAACTTCACAAACAAAATAGAACTTTTAAATACTTGTAAGTTAGAAGATTTGATGAACAAATGGAACAAAGCTCAGTTAGGGGCAAGAGCTGGAAAAATGTTTACCAGTTTTGCTGACATTTCCAGGTTAGCATTATTAGCAAACTTGTCAGGGGGAGTGGCCAAGGCCATCAGAGTGGCCGGAGCAGCAACTGGAGTCATCTCAGGCCTGTTCCTAGGGCTGGATCTCTTATTTATTGTAAAAGACTCCATTGACCTTCATAAAGGAGCAAAAAATGAATTTGCAGCTAAAATTCGTCAGGCGGCAGATGAAATGCAGTGTGCATTACAGGAACTAAATGAATTCTGCATTAAGTTGCCGACCATTCAGAACCCTTGATACATAAAAAATATTATTACTTCTGCTAAAGTTTCTAATATCAGTCATTCCAAAGAATGAATTCATGTCTAAAGTGCTCCAAAGTTATTGTTAAAAACTGTAAAAATATTTTTAGTTTTCTCTATGGGTTACAGTAACTGTTTATATACTGTAGCATCTGTTTCTCATATGACTGTTTCCTGATAAATGTCCAGCATCTAAAGGATAGGTCTGAGTTGAGTACCAACACAGAGGGCTTCTATATACAAGAAGGGTCAGGGTCACCTCTTAATCCTGAAGAGGCTGAGGTTGTTTGGTGTATGCAGGCCACCCTTATATGTTTTCTAACAGTCTGCGGTGGCCAGCATATTTTTCTATGCAGTACTGTGCTGGGGAAATTACATCAGTGCATACGTTGCAAACAGACTAAGTAAACTAATCAAAAGGGCTATACAGTACACTGTTGTTCAATATTGGGTTTCAGGGCAGCCTCAATAAAGGAAGTGATAGAAATTTGCCACACTGCACAGAGATGAATAACTGATCTACTGATATTTTATAAGTGTTCTGAAGACCAAAAGATGCCTTTGTGAAGGTGTTGTTGCATATGAGTAAATGAGTAATAGGTACATTTTTGCAGCAACTAAACTAAAGTGTTGCTGATAATTCTTGTTATAGGTGTATTTGTACTTTCTTTAACAAAATTAAGATTATTTGAATTCTTGTTTTATGTATATTTGTCTGCGGTGGGTTGGCACCCTGCCCGGGATTGGTTCCTGCCTTGTGCCCTGTGTTGGCTGGGATTGGCTCCAGCGGACCCCCGTGACCCTGTGTTCGGATTCAGCGGGTTGGAAAATGGATGGATGGATGGATGTATATTTGTGCCTTTTTAGTCTACTGCTGTAACCCTACAATTTCTTTTTTTCAGATTAATAAAGGATATGTTTATCTATTAAATAGTTCTTTATCTATCTATCTATCTATCTATCTATCTATCTATCTATCTATCTATCTATCTATCTATCTATCTATCTATCTATCTATCTATCTATCTATCTATCTATCATATAGTGCCCTTCACATCTATGTATCAAATTCTAGCTACACCATTGAATAAGATATATGATTTTTATACATTTTGTAGATTTTTTGGTGTATGCTGTTTAACCAATCAAAGTTCATTAATGAGGGACCAATTAACAATTAATTGAATTCACTTAATCTTTATCTTATTTTATTGTTGCACATGTAATAAAATAATTCACCTTTAATTAAATTGACTTAGGTTTTTGTTAAAATGTACTTTCTACCTGAATCTTCACACTGGCATGTTACACATCCATTGAATGTTAACGTTTTGGTGAAATCTGTGGCAGTTTTTGTGATTTGTTTTTTCTTCTGTTTTTATATTTTCTAAGTCTGCTGCATTTATCATAAAAGTGCTTATTTTTATATACTTTATGCTCTTTCTTTATCCCAAACTTTTTTAATTATAAGGCAGTTACTGGATGTGCCAGTCCTTTGCTGGCCTCACTCATTCATTCACTCATATTGGGCGAATCCAGAGTCACAAATTAATCAAACCCAAGTATTTTAAGGGGCTACAGGAGCAAACCCCATACTGATACATGTTCAGCTTGCCTGTAGTTAGTGAGCATAAAACATTGTGCCACTGTGTCCTCTGTCCTAATAATAAGAATTGGCACCAGTAGACTACATTCTGTATTTAAAATCTGTTTTTAAAAATACCCACCCTATTTTGTATATTTTTCACTTGATGGGTTTTGGTCAGTACAAGACAGCAGAGGGAAACTCACCAGTGCACACAAACACAGGTTAAAGAAGCCTTCATCAAATTAATTTTAACAAAAAAATTCCTGCAGTGTTTATTTTTTGCTAATTCCTGGGCCAAAAAATTTTGCACAAACACACATCCATAAACTTCAAATAATACCTGCTGAGAATGTTGTATAGAGGCATGCACAACGTGTGGAGTCGTGTCAGCAGTTTAGTGGTTGACTTCTCCTCTGAAATGTGTTTGACAGTTTTAAAGCTGACCCAACTATTAGAATGTTTTATGACTTACTGGAAAATTCAGAGATTATTATATTTAAACCTGCAAAACACTTTACTACAACTTCAGTGACAACCAAGGTCCTACTGCTAGACCTGGCCATGTGGAGACAGAAATGCAATGTGAAGGTGGCTGTACAGACCATCAACATGGTGGGTTGGGGTAGGGACATTAAAGTCTACAAAGAAGACTTGGAAGGTTTCTCTCTACTCTTCCCAATTGCTGATGAACAAAATTCTAATTTAATTTGTTAATTTGGGAAAAATATACCGCGTGATGGACGGCATGTGAGGTTGGGAGTCCCAGCAAGGAGGGGGCAAGATTCCTTATCTGGATGGAAGGCCAGACCTTCAATGGCACAAGAAATCAGGAGAAGATCATCCTGCCCCAGCCAGAAGATGCCAGTGTAGCAGTGGGTACATTGGCATCCCAGCAGGCTTTGGCACCAGGAGGCCAGTGTGGTATAAGGCTGGGGGGGATATAGCAGGATTACATGATCCCCCAATATGCTAGTTGGCAGCCCCCCTATCTGTACGGACACCCGCAAGGCATGCTGGGAACTGTGGTCCTGTTGTGCAACCTTGTCAGGTTCTTGGGGTGTCATAATAGGGGGGCGGGGGGGGGGGGGGTCTGGGCTGCAGGGATTCATCATCTGTACTTTATGGGATTCCTGATTGACCTGAAAGAACTTCCATCAGGATTTGTCCTAACACCATAAGTACTCCCAGGTCCACCATAAAAGAAGTCTCTCAACCTTATCCAGATGAGTTGGAGTCTGGTGCAATGAGGACAAAGATCATCTGGATGAGTGAATGGAGAGAGAAAAAATAATTGTGATTGTGTTTATTAGGGAAAGGTAAAGTATTTGTAAAAGTAAACCTTTGTATTTTATCGGGATATGTGTTGTAATGGTTGAGTCTGAGGTTTTGGCTGCTGCAGCGCCCCCCGTGGTCACATCTGGATGTGATATCATCAGGAAAAATAGGTAAGAGTTAATGCCACAATGAAAAATAACAAGGGAAGACAGTCAAGTCAAGTCAAGTTGGGGTGTATGCACTGGTACAGTGCATTGCCAGACCCACCACATGATGAAACAACTCAGGATCCCAGTTGGTAACCCCCCAGGTCCAGTCCTACCCTCCGGAAATGACCTTCAGTCTGCCGAAGCCAGGTGTTATGTGGGTGTTCCATTGGCCCAGCCACTCGGGTCCCCAACAATAAGGATCCTGTGAGCTGGATCACCCTCGGGGAAATGCACCACATGGGTGTAGTGTCTTAACTGACGCTCCCTCACAATGCAGGTAATGTGCCTCATTCGGGACTCCATGAACAACCACTCATTCGACACAAAGTCAAATCAACGGTACCCAAGGATTCTCCGGAGAGATGCAGTACCAAAGGAGTCCAGTCTTCATCTCAGGTCAGTGGATAGCATCCATGTCTTGCAACCATATAGCGAGACAGGAAGCACCAGGGTGTCCTTTGCATAGATATCGGGAGCGCCACACACCCCATTCCAGCAACCTCATGACCCCCCATGCTCTCAAAATTTGTCTACTGACTTCATAGGAAGAGTCACCAGAGACATGACTGTCACTGCCAAGATAAGCAAACCTGTAGGCAAGGTCGACACTCTCTCCGCAAACAGAGACACTGCTGATGGCTGTGCCCAAGAGGGCATTAAAGGCCTGGATCTTGGTTTTTATCCAGATTACTCACAAGCCCAGACACTCAGACTCCTCACTCAGTCTCTCGAGAACTCTGATCCTAACCTCCATTGAGTCCATGAAGATCACAGCATCGTCAGCAAAGTCAAGATCAGTGAATCTTTCTTCACCAACAGATGCCCCACAGCCGCTGGACCCCACACCCTTGTCCAACACCCAGTTCATACAAGCATTGAACAGAGTAGGAGCAAGAACACACCCCTGACGAATCCCAGAATCAACTGGGAAAAACACAGAGCTTCTGCCTCCACTCTGCAAAACACTCACAGTACCAGTGTACAGGCCAGTCATGGTATCCAGTAGCTCAATCAACTGAGTTGAACGCTTTACGAAAACCGACAAAGGCTGCCAAGAAACTCTGCTGATATTCACGTTTGTGCTTCATGAGAGCCCTCAGTGCCAGGATGCGGTTCATGGTAGACTTCTTAGGTGTAAAACCAGACTGCTCCAGTCGCTGGTGGGTGAGCAAGTGATCATGGATCCTTACTGCACTGAGAGCAGTGTTATCCTCCTGTAGTTGTTGCAATTCAGGCGATCACCCTTCCCTTTCCAGATAGGGAAGACAAATCTTGTTTTCCAAACAGATGGGATGATGCCAGTCTTCCAAATGTAATCAAACATTGCTTACAATGCCAAAAGGACAGCCTTAACACCAGTCTGCAGAAGTTCACCCTGGATACCACAGATCCCTGCAGCCTTGCCTACCTCAGTTGGTTCACCACCTGTGCAATCTCCGTGAGATTGGGTGGTTCACAGCTAATTGGAGGATCAGCCTCAAGAACCAGAAATATCCAGCGTCCTAGCCGGAGGATCAGCTTTGAACAGCTGTTCAAAGTAGCCAGCCCAGCGGGTCACCACTGCAGTGTCATCTGTAAGGACTGTTCCATCAGCTGCTCTGACTGTGACTCACCGAGGAACAGATTCAGATGTGCATAATGCTTTGATTCCTCTGTAAGCAGGATGTGGGTCGCTAAACCACAGATGGTGTGTTATTTGCTCACAGATTCCTCTAACAAATGCCTCTTTATCTGCCCTCAGAGCCCCTGCAGCCATCCTTCTCAGTTCCTGGTATAGACCAGAGTTGCCATCAAGCTGTGCACTGTGACTCCTCTAGATGATATCCAAGGTGCCCCGAGAGATGAAACACCTCCTTCTGGGAACACCAATAATACCAACACAACCCTCACAAACCTTCAGGGTCTTGTCACGGAAGGTCTCCCACATCACATTAGGATCAATAGTCGCACCCAAATCCGCAAGTTCTTCACATAAACTGCTTGCAAACTCTTTAAAAACAGCCTGGTCTTGAAGTCTGGCCAAGTCTAGGCTCATTTTCCTAGTAGGTGGTAGCCTACTGGACCTAAGATGTATCTTCAGAGTAGCAACAACAAGTCTGTGATCAGAATTCACAAACTGGACACTTCTGTAGACCCTACAGTTTTGCAAGAGCCTCCAGCGTCTGCCCACAAGGATGTGATCGATCTCCTTCACCTCACCACCAGTATTGGAGTACCAAGTCCAACGATGCAGCTCAGGGCGCTGGAACCAGGATCCAGCGATTCACAGCCCCTGACCTTTTGCAAAGTCAAGGAACATGGAGCCACTTTCATCACGGTCACCAGACCATAGCCCATAGCCAGCCCTGTCAGTGCCAGTGGTTGCATTGAAGTCACCCATGACCAGAGGAGTGTCACCCATCAACCACTGAGCGAAGTTGCGAATAAAATGTCTCCCTCACTGAGACATCACTCACTGTGGTTGGAGCATACGCAGAGACAACAGACAAGGTACCCAGGGAGTGCCGTAATCTGAGTCTCATTATCTCGTTGAAAGAAGTGACCACGGATACCATCAGAAGAAGCCAATCTGCTACAGCAACAGCTACTCCCCAAGTATGTCAGCCATCAGAGAGACCAGACCAATAAAAGGTATATCCACCTACTTAGATCTGGCCAGTCCCAGGTCTGCACACCTCAGAGAGTGCCGCCACTGAAATGTGGAGTTTACACAGCTCCTCCAAAAGCAGAGGAACATGATCATCATTCAGGAGAGACAAGACATTCCATGCGCCTACCTGGATGGGCCATCTCAAATTGAGACCCGAGTGCTGCCGTGCAGTGACCGACGCCTCAGCACCACACCAGTTCTGATCCCCAACAGGCCTGACGCCATTGGCTCGCTGATGGTTTGGACTCTTTCAGGGATGGGGCTCCCAGGAGCTTTTTCCTTTATCCCCTTCATGATGCGAGCAGCCTTCCTATGGGCAGCTGCAGCAGAGCTACTCCCGTGGAGATCAAAAAGGAGTCCTGTCTTTTGTCTCTGAGCTGCGATGCAGTTTAACGTTATACCCAGGACAGACAGGATAATCAAGAAATGTGTTCTATATTCTGTCTAAAGGTTAGGTTATGTAGACTTTATTTCCAGAGGGAAATTTGTTTGCAGCTGGAAAATACAACATGTAAGGCGCTGTTACACAGATACCAAAAAACCCTGCCCTGTGACCACAAGGGGGCATGAGAGAGCTTCAAACGACAGACACAATAATGCCCAGTACACTTTTAAGATGAAACAAATTATATTTATTTATGCAAAAAGCACCTTTACCAAATACCTTTCCACAACTAGTTGCAAATACACAAATACAGAAGAAGTATACCTCTTTCTCTCCTCTGCTGAATGTTGCCTGCTACCTCCTGACTCTGACTCATTCATGTGTGGCAGCAGGTTCCTTTTTAAGCCAGACCTGGATATGTATCATCTTGTAGCTTCCCGGAAGCACTACTGGGCAATGGAGAAAGTAGGGAGATCCCCACTCTTGATCCCTATGGACCACAACAGAGCTGCACTTCCGGACTCCATATCCTAAGCATCGCTTCAGGTGTCCCGACTGAGTTTCCATATAAGACCACTGCCTCCAACTCATCCAGGGGATACCGAAGTGTTCCCAGGCCATCTGAAAGATATAGTCTTTTCAGTGAATCCTGGGTCATCCACAACGTCTCTTCATACCTGAAACACCTCCCCAAATCACATGCCTAAACCACTTCAACTGTGCTCTTTCAATGCAGAAAAGCAGTGGCTCTACTTTGAACTTCTTTAATCTGTCTGCACTTTACACCCAATCGACAAAATTGAATCTAAACACCCTATGAAGGAAACTGTTCCTTGCCAACTGATTCTGTGATCTAGATATTTCTGTAACTACCCATAACTCCTGAGGGTAGGAACATAGATTGATCGGTAGAGAGCTTTGCCTTTCGGCTCTGTTACTTATTCACCCAAATGAGCAGTACAACATCTGCTTAACTATGGATGCTGCTCTGATCTGCCTGTCAATCTCCCATTTCCTTCTTCTCTAACGCGTGAACAAGATATTTAAACACCTCTGCTTGAGGAAGAACCTCAACCCCAAACCGAAGTGGGCACTCCACCATTTTCTGGCTAAGAACCATGACCTCGGACTTGGAAATGCTAATCCTCATCGCACCTCTTCACACTCAGCTGCAAACCACATCAATTCATGTCCAAGCTCACAGCCTAATGAAGCTAATAGGACTACATAATGCACAAAAAGCAGTGAGGTGATCCCGAGGCTACCTAACTGTGCACAATCGACCTGCTGGCTGCACCTAGAAATTCTCTCCATAATTTTATGAACAGAATCAGTGGAAAAGTTCAGCCCTGTTGGAGACCCACACCCAATGGGAATAAGTCAGACTAACTGCTGGCAATGCAACATAGCATTTACTCTGGTAAAGGGACCAAATAGCCTGCAACATCTGGGAGGATACCCCATATTTCTGAATCACCCTAACAGGACACCCCAATGGACATGGTTGTATGCTTTTTCTACGTCCATAAGACACATTTAGACTGGTTGGGTGTACTCCCATGACCATTCCAGAATCCTTCTGAGTGTAAAAAGCTGCTCTTTTCCAGAACCTTGGTATAGGCCATTCCAGAAAAGCTGAGAAGTGTGAACCCTCTAAAGCTGTAACACAGCCCCCAGTACCTTTTCTTAAAGACAGGGACCACCACCATAGTTTGCCAATCTAGTGGCAAGGGCCAGGGCTTTCTTTATGAATGGTGCAGCATGTCCTAGCAACTCACCAACAAAATGCTAAGACTCTAAAATGGCAGTGTAACACAATTAATAAAAATATTAATATCTTTCACAAACAAAAGAATTAATCTAAAACAAGCATATAGTCTTGTTCTTTGATGAAAAGCTTTCAGAAAATGTTCACAACAAATAATCAGCAAGAAAAATGTACCTAAATAAAATACATATTTTTCAGGGTGGCACAGTGGGTAGCGCTGCTGCCTCGCAGTTGGGAGACCTGGGGACCTGGGTTCGCTTTCCGGGTCCTCCCTGTGTGGAGTTTGCATGTTCTCCCCGTGTCTGCATGGGTTTCCTCCGGGCGCTCCGGTTTCCTCCCACAGTCCCAAGACATGCAGGTTAGGTGGATTGGTGATTCTAAATTGGCCCTAGTGTGTGCTTGGTGTGTGGGTGTGTAAGTGTGTGTCCTGCAGTGGGTTGGCACCATGCCCGGGATTGGTTCCTGCCTTGTGCCCTGTGTTGGCTGGGATTGGCTCCAGCAGACCCCCGTGACCCTGTGTTCGGATTCAGTGGGTTGGAAAATGGATGGATGGATGGATATATTTTTGAGGGAGATGGCTGTTGTGGAAAGAAGCAAAATTTATTTCCTATACTTTAACTTGATGAAACCCTTGTCAAGGAATGAAATCCCACAGAAGTATGGAATGCCAAAAATTGAAGCCATTCTCAAATTAAAATCTCTTAATGCAGCATATGTATCTTTGGAGAGCAATTTATATAACTTCACTGCAGTCTCTGAGCCTGCATGGAGAAACCGATTCACCTCAAAATCATGCAAATTCAGGTGTTTCCTGCAAAATTTGTCTGAATAGAGATCTTAAAAAAGTTTTGCAAAAGTTAAATTGCTGAAACCAGGGCTAAACATTGTTAATAAGGATTTCTCTTTTAAGGGTAAAATGATCAAAGTTTAAAATGTGTCCATTATCATTCATCTCAAGGATGATCTCCCAGTAGCTCTCAAAATGAGTCAAGTCATTCTTATCTTAAAAAGTCTCCACCAAGCTAAACTTGTTCCTGAATTCTAAAAAAATGGCTATACAGTTCTCTTTTCTTTTTCAAGATTAAATTCAGAGAATTTAAAAGTTGAGTGATGTCAGTCAAGAATGCAGGGGAAAACGTAAAATTGACATTACTCAGACCTCCAGGTAATGTAGGGTGACCATTTAATGTGTGCTATGTACAGACACATTTCTTTTCTAAGTGTTGTCGAACATGGGCGATTAAGAGACAGTTACAGGCTCAAATAAGTGTGATTATCCGCCAGACCAATAAAGTGCAGGAGTAAAAGGGGTCTGAAATATTTTATGAATCCACATTTACATTGGTAGCTGTCATAAATACAGCTGGAGGAAGACTGCAAGAGAGAAGACAACAGCAAGTTAAGGGATTATTTCAAATAAAGTAATATGTCTAAGGTTGTGTGTGTCACATGGTACCAGGAGGTTCAACTCACATTCACATCAGTTGCAATGGATGGAATAAAATCAGCAGTTTTCCTTCAAACAGATTAAAATATTTAAAATTCCTTTAAACAGAGCTTTCTACTATACAGTAATCCCTCCTCCATCGCGGGGGTTGCGTTCCAGAGCCACCCGCGAAATAAGAAAATCCGCGAAGTAGAAACCATAAGTTTATATGGTTATTTTTATATTGTCATGCTTGGGTCACAGATTTGCGCAGAAACACAGGAGGTTGTAGAGAGACAGGAACGTTATTCAAACACTGCAAACAAACATTTGTCTCTTTTTCAAAAATTTAAACTGTGCTCCATGACAAGACAGAGATGACAGTTCTGTCTCACAATTAAAAGAATGCAAACATATCTTCCTTTTCAAAGGAGTGCACGTCAGGAGAGAGAGAACAAAGCAAGCAGTCAAAAAAAATCAATAGGGCTTTTTGGCTTTTAAGTATGCGAAGCTGTTGAAGGCGGCAGCTCACACCCCCTCCGTCAGGAGCAGGGAGAGAGAGAGAGCCACAGAAAAACAAAGTCAAAAATCAATACGTGCCCTTTGGGCTTTTAAGTATGCAAAGCACCGTGCATTTCCCATTGGGATTAATAAAGTATCTATCTATCTATCTATCTATCTATCTATCTATCTATCTATCTATCTATCTATCTATCTATCTATCTATCTATCTATCTATCTATCTATCTATCTATCTATCTATCTATCTATCTATCTATCTATCTATCTATCTATCTATCTATCTATCTATCTATCTATCTATCTATCTATCTATCTATCTATCTAGCATGTCCTTCAGGAAGCAGCTGCACACAGAAGGTAGCAACGTCCCTATCGTCTAGGTGTGCGAACAGCCCCCCTGCTCACACCCCCCTACGTCAGCGCAAGAGAGAGAGAGAGAGAGTAAGTTGGGTAGCTTCTCAGCCATCTGCCAATAGCGTTCCTTGTATGAAATCAACTGGGCAAACCAACTGTGGAAGCATGTACCAGAAATTAAAAGACCCATTGTCCGCAGAAACCCGTGAAGCAGCGAAAAATCCGCGATATACATTTAAATATGCTTACATATAAAATCCGCAATGGAGTGAAGCCGCGAAAGGCGAAGCGCGATATAGCGAGGGATCACTGTACATCACCATGACTGCTGTCTGTACAGCTTTCGAGAACATAAAATAGCTTTGATACCAACGGTGGCTGAAAAACAATCTTTTGCCTATAATGCCAATCATATACATTTGAGAAAGAAACTTGTTAGATTTGCTGAAACTTTTCAACAAGTATTACACACAAAAAAAAATGACACAAAATTATACGTATATTTCACTCCCAGGTACATAAACAAAGGACATCTTTTGATACTTTCTTCAATAACTAGAAAATAAAGGATTAAACATGCAATTTCAGAATACTAAGAGACTCAATGATGCATGGCCAGGTTGCTTTTTTCTACTGAGAGACAGTGAGCTGACTCTGGCTCCACGCTAACAAACTCTCTCCTCTGCACAAAGACATCTGATGAAGATTGTTTTCTACACCACTTGAGTATTCTGGTGAATGTTAAAAACAAAGCAGGCTCAAGAGGGAGCATGGATACCAAGAATGTGGCAGCATTTGACTGCAAACGTTGTGAATGCATCTAAAGATTCAGGGGATGGTAAGAAGTGTACGGCTTGAAAAGGCAGAATTATCGTTACAAAAATGAGTTTTTGGGAGGAGGAATCTATCATTTAAAATGTAGTTAGTTTTATTGACATACAGGAACATTCAGAAAAAGATACACTTTATTTATATTAAAACAGTAAAACAAGATGCCGGGGGGGAAGGGGGGTTAACATTGTAGGGTGGACACTGGGATAGCACCCTTATTGATTAATACAATATAATACAATACAATTTATTTTTGTAGAGCCCAAAATCACACAAGAAGTGCTGCAATGGGCTTTAACAGGCCCTGCCTCTTGACAGCCTTGACTCAGTAAGAAGACAAGGAAAGAAAACCCAAAAAATCCTTGTAGGGAAAACATGGAAGAAACCTTGGAAACGCAGTTCAAAGAGGTAGGTTGGGCGTGCAGTGGGTGTCAAAAAAAGGGGGGTCAATACAATATAATACACAGAACAGAACACAAGAAATTCTCAATACAGTATAAAAATAAAAATATCACAAGTACAGAGCAGAATTTAACAGTAGATAATAACACATAATCTATCTATATATATAATTCACTAAGCCGGAAGACAAGTAGCCACCCATGGAAAGCAAGCCGGAAGGGGTGTGGATTCACTAAACCGCCGACAAGTAAGACGCCAAAGAAAGAGAGCCACGCCCACCAACTCTTAGACCATTGGATACGATGACAACTCGCAGAACCACGCCCACCAACTCGGACGCGACGCCTCGAAAACCATGCCGTCATTTCTGTTAGTCTGTGCCACAGTCCACATGCAGCTCTGAGCCACGTTGACTTTTCATTAGTCAACCTCAGTGGAACCTTAGTTCACACAGAGGCAGCGCCAGAGAGAGACAGAGGCACACACCGGCAGCCCGAGAGAGAGAGCCGCGCACACAGACAACCATGGGATACGCAGAAAATAGCCATGTCAGTCAACGCGGATCAGACACCCAGGCAAACAACACTGAATAATCAATAGCTGCAACTACTTTGCCAGGCCCCACTCCTCACCTGAGTCGGTTTCGTCTCTGTTCAGCACTGTTTCCCAAACTCGGTCCTGGTGAACCCCTGTGGATGCAGGGTTTTGTTCCAACCAGATTCCTAATCATTAATGCCGGTGAAACTCATCCGGGATAAGTCGGTTTTTCAAACCCAGCCGTGTAGCAGATTAGTCTAGTTAACTAGCTGTATGTAATAATCCAAGACGAATGCGCGCCCTCGCACTGTGTGAAAAGTCAATGTATATTGACTCTAGAAAGCTGCTCAGCAAGTCTTTGATAGGCTGCAACAAAATGATGAAAGAACGGGCGCATTTTTTTCACACAAGCTGGGTGGGTGGGTGTTAGTTAGTTAATTAGTTACTCGAAGGATTTCAAGATTTAATATATGCACAAATGGTAACACTGTAAAAGCAGCCCAAACCAGAAAAGACGACTGGCAAAAAGTGGCTGACAAATTAAACGTGTGTGCATTGTACTTACTGAAAGCAGCGTTACGGATTTTGCAAATGTTCATTTTTTTCCCTCTGCTTAAAAAACATCAAAAAAGCGGTGTGATTATGCGGTGTATACTGCGCCGCGTGTTGGTATGCAGCGTGTAAAACAGTTTGTCGCGGATAATTTGCCTTTTATTTTAACACCAAGACAATTTCCTGTTAGATTTGCCTTTGACATGACAATTAATAAGGCATAGGCCCAAACTTTCAAACACATGACTAGCGGGTCATACGCTCGCACTGATTACATCCCTGCCCTTTGTTCACTAAAGGTACTACCATGGTCGGGTGACTTGGTGGATTATATATAGAAAAGCTGCCAAAACCGCAGACAACAATGAAATGTCTACGTGACTCACAAGTGCATGTGGACTGTGCAAAGAGTAAAACGACTCAGGTGACGAGTTGGGGGAGGGCACATGAAATGTTACTTTTCTTGGTGATTTATTACATTTCCGATATTTCAAATGTTAATTTTCTCCCTGTGCTTAAAAATCATTAAAAAAGCGGCCTGATTATGCGGCGTATGGTACGCCGCGGGTTGGCTAGTATGATTTAATAAACTAGATACGGGCACAACAGCAAATCATATCAGCCTGACATAAAATTAATTATAATATCTGAAATTAAAACCAAATGAACAGAATAAAACCGTAATTTGAAACCATGTGAATAAATAAGTACACTCCATAAAATGTGTTTGTCTTTTTTAACATACAGTATATGGACAAGATCAGTATCGAGATTTGATCTTCACTTAAAATGCATTCATAGATTGTATTTTTCTCATTCTTCTATTTATCTCAGGTGTGTACTTATCAATTGTGTGTATGTCTGTCATGTAGCTATACTTGGAGAGACATCAAAAAGGATGGAACCAAATTCCTTGTATGACTCCATACTTTGCCAAAAAATATGATTCTGATCCTGGAATGTAAGATCTCCCTCTTGCACTTGCAAGCGCTCGAGTGTTGCTGTTTTATTATCCCACAATAAGGTACATATAAATTGTTTGCAAAAATCCCATCTCTTGACCAAAGACGTTGACAGGGCTGACACTAAGCACTATTGCATGGCGGCATCCTCCTATGCCTCGAGTAAGAAACGTGGAGTTTTGGTATTGGTTCACCATGCCTTACACCTCAAGTTTTTTGGTTCTGGAGGTGATCTGGTGGGCAGGTTTTATGCTTTGATGGAGATCGGTGGAAGGAAGTTTGCCTGTATTTCAGTTTATACCCCAAATCCTTATACTTTCTTCACTGATATTATAAAATGCGTCCTTTCCTTTTCTCATTTCCAACTTTTCATTGGTATGGATGTGAATGCATTTATCGCCCTCTGCTTGATAAATCTCCATCATTCATTAAACAGTGCAAACCCCCCCTTCATGCGCAACGGCCGTATTTGTTAAGGATCTAAAACTTGTTGACTCTTTTGGGTTATTAAATCCTTCCACAAAAGAATTTTCTGTCTTCTCACCACATTGCAAGTCTTTTTCCAGAATAGACTTTATCCTTGTCCTCTCTATCTGATCATCTTGAGCTTTTTCTTCCCCTTCTGTCCTCCAAACCTCCTTGCTGGTGTTTAAACACCTCACTACTGCAAAATGCAGACTTTATTGAACAAACCTTTGCTAAACTTGAAGACTTTGTAGCACTAAAGAAAGAGCCTGTTCATAATCCAACTTATGTTTGACTGGCTATTAAGGGACATATTTGAGACCTGGCTATTGCTTTTGAATCCAGTTTATCCCACATGCAGGACAACTGATGATCTTGAGAAACGTCTGGATATTTTAGAAAATGCCCACCTGCATATTTCAGATCCACTACACAAGCTCAAGATTACACAAACCAGAGTTAAATGACCTCCTTATGAGGCGTGCAGAGTTTAAACTTCATCACACATGCACTTGTTACTATCTCTTTGTGTTAAGCCGAGTAAGTTGTTAGCACTTAGATTATGCAGATGTGACTCATTAGCCTCTGTTTCCCAAATGAAATGGAAATCTGTGCAATATCACTAACCTCCCCTCAGAAATTAATGACTGTCCTTGACTTTTATTATGAACGTTTCACTTCTGATGAACCCCCTTCAGCAGATGCAATGGATGGTTCTTTTCAAATTTATTGTTTTGCCAAAACTGATGTGGCCCTTTTAGTGGTCCCAGTCTCAACTGAAGAAATCAAAACTGCTTTAAACTCAAAGGCAAAAAAAAAAAAAACCTCCAGGTCTTGATGGTATTGTAAAAACATAAAATGATGTAATTGAACAAAATGTATGTGTGTAAGTACAGAAAATAGGACAGAATGATCAAACTTGTTTGTGTTTTGCGTACGTGACAAAAAGCATGTATACTTTCTGGAAGTTTTCTTTCAATGATGTGTGTGACAAGAAAATATACCTTTAGGGTAATGACTTTACAAATTGGAAAAATACAAAATGAGTCAGGACGCTATTTTTATTGCTTACGTGGTCAACGATCAGGAGACTAGAAAAGTATAAAAGAGCAAGGACATCTGCGCTCGAGGCAGATGAAGTGCGGTGTCCTAGGACTGTGTTTCTCTGTCATTTTACCCTTGTCTGGTATGTATCAATAAAAGGTTTTGACTAATTTTAATTTTCTTCTCTGTCTTCAGTCACAAAAAGTGTCCACAGTTTTTGGCGCCCGGACGTGGGGCAAGAGACGGCCGGTCGACTCCTCCAGCGAGACCATTTCAGTGATCCGTCTTACCAGCGGACTGCCGTCAACTTGAGTACTCCGGCAGCAGAGCATGCAGCTCCGGCAAAAGTTAGGACTGCCCTGTCCTGAAACAGTTCTTGCGTGAGGAGCCCCTGGTCTCCTCTTTGCTACATCCACGGTGACTGAACGGATTTCCAGACAGAGCTTGCACACTTCCAGGCTGGGGTAAGCACCGGGGGATTTCCGAACATTTTTTTTTATTTTCTAAATTACGGGAGGGCGAGTTTCCTGTTGACTGTCTAGTCATACTCATATCTCAACGGGTTGCTTAAGGTGATGGAGACTTGACCCAAGCAGTTTGACGCATACGAAAGGTCTGACGAAAGGATACTGGCCTCACCCATATCCTAGACTCGGCTGGACGTATTGATATAGTATTCTGCTGAACCGAATCGGACACGAAGTCACCTGAGCTGGAATCCGGGGATGTGAGCGGACAGGCTAACGGGACGAGTAACGGGGTGGTATATATATGTATGGAAACATAAACAGAAAAAGAGCACAGATTGCAGGATTGCTGTTAGGACGGAATAAATAAATCTACATACTAATAGCAACAATACCGTGTTCTCCTGGGAACTGGGACAGGACCGATAGTTAGGTGTCTCTCCTTGGGAAAAAAGAAGGGAACAGTAAGGGAACAGTGAGTGGCACACTTAATACCTCGCTGATTCATACGGACAAGGGATTAGGCGAATCAGTATATAGTTGGAAAATTAAATACAGAACCCGGGAGGGCAAGGGGACATAATGGGAACTTATAACAGTAAGCCTGTTAATCGCCGCACAGGGGGATCAAAATCATTAATGCTGGAAGAATTATTTTCGGAGGATCAACAGACGCCCCGTAAAAATGGGTCTCCTAGGAAATTTATAGAAAAGAAGACAGGTTTAGATTTCAAGAAGGCATGTAAGAAATGGAATAGACAGAGTGGTGGGCGTTGGCCGATAGAGGGGACAGGAGATGTAAGTGAAATACAGGAAGTCAGGAAGATCCTGTGTAGGAATAAGCAGGGTTGTTATAATAGTGGACCGTATCGAATGGATATGTTCGATAGATGGGAATTAGTAATAAAAGACAGAAATTTAGAAGCAGTACAGAAACAGAATGAATTGTTGCGGGCAAATGAGGGAAAGGCTAAAAAGGAGAAAGAGGAATTACTAATTACATTACAGAAAGTTCAGACAGGCACTGAACCACAGGCAGATGGGAGGAAAAGGAAGAATAATCCAAATAAAGACCCCCTTTATCCTATTATTTTTTCCCCTCCTCAGTACCAACCTCAGGCACCTCCATTATCCCCTCCTCTATCCCCCATTCCGACTGCCCCCCCTGCACTACAACTAGCAGAAGTTTCCCCTGATGATCCCCCAGGCACAGATCACTATGACCCCTCTACCCATCGTGATGACTCACCCTGTACTAGACAAACCCCCGTCTCCAAATGCACTCGAAGTCAAACCTCCACTCACAAACCAGCTCCAACTTTTTTCTCTTCTGATCCTTCACCTTCACTTACTTGCCCTTTAATAGAAGTTCCCAATCCCCATTATAACCCTGCCCATCCAGCCGGACCCCAAAATCCCACAACAGTTATGATAAATCGGAACTGGGACATCCAAGAACTAAAGGATGTCGTGAATGCACTTCCAGATCCAAAGGAAGTAGGAGGACTAAAATTTGTTGAACAACTTGATCAGTTAGATAGCATGTATAAGCCTAACGCTGCTGAATGGACCCAGGTACTTCGTCGAAAGCTTGGGACTACATGGGCCACTGTTAGCAGGGGTGTCCGCAATGACGTTCCATGGGTATGGAACCCAGCTTTAACTCGAGGACAGGGGATAGGTGGAGAAGGCGAATTTAACCCACAATGGGAGGCGTTGAGACAAAATATTGCAGAAAAATATAAAAAAGGAACGGACTGGTCCCTTATTTCTGCTGCAAAACAAAAGAGAGACGAGACGGTTGATGAATGGGCACATAGGATTCAAGACCTTATGGCTAATCACTCGGGCTTGGAAAATGTTGATGACCGCACTCGAGCTGCAGTTCCACCTTTTGTTTCTGGTTTGCGCCTTGATATACAAAACCGAGGATATGGCCTTAGAGGAAGGGGACGAGGACGAGGAAGAGGACGAGGTGGTTTTAGAGCTCCTCCTGTTGACCACAATAAGAATCCTTTTATTCCCTCTCCCTTTAATTCCAATGCTAATTCCTACTCTTGCTACGCCTGTGGTGAAACTGGACATTTTCGTCGGGAGTGCCCTCACAGACAGCAACAGCCCCCACCTCCCCCTATTCCACCTGTTTTTTCTGACACCCCTGACCAACAATACTGGCCATAGGAAAACGCAGGGACCTCCAGCCACTCTTTTCAACTACCTTTGCTCACCCATAATTCAGAGACTGATCCTTTACTGACATTGTTCGTTGATGGCAGTATCTTAATCGATACTGGTGCCACTCGATCTACCCTCTCGCTGGCAAAGGTCCCTGCCTCGAACGAGACTGTTACTGTGCTTACTGCTTCTGGACAACCTCACCTTCTTCAAGTATCAAAACCTCTTCAAGTCCAGTCACGTCCTGGCGGACATACCTTACTGCATCGTTTTCTTTTGAATCAGCTCTGTCCAGTTAACCTTTTAGGAAGAGATCTCATGACAAAACTTTCTCTTTCTATTTCTATGACTGACAAAGGTTTTTTCTGTTCAACCCCCAAGTTGTTGTGTCAAATTACCCCTTACCCCAAACCCTCTTTTGCAGCATGGACTTTAGATATTTCCCCACACACCATTCTCCTCAAAGCCCTACACTCTTTTTCCCCTTGTCTCTTTCCCAATTTACAGGCCCCTGACATTTTACACTGTACTGCCCAATACTTCCCTATAGAAGTAGACACCCCCTGGCTAGAATCTTTCCTTACTTCTGGTACTTGCCCCGAAACCCTTCACATCTCCTGTGTTTTTATTTCATCCACAAAGGCAGCTGCTTCTGTTCATCTTACATGCTCACAGCACATATATTATCTTGGCGGCACAGTGCCTCATATTTCCTTAGCTAAACCACGCACTGTTAAATGGGGGGAAATAGGACCATGGGTAGAAAAATGCCTTGAAAGAACAGACTGGTTACAAGTTACTCCAGGTATTTTTGATACTCCTGACCGTTTAATAACTAAAGTGGTGTTTCAAACTGATTTTTTAGTACATCGCGCTTTGTGCCGTCCTTCTTCTTTTGCTTGTTCATTACAAACCACTTTCCCTTCTTGGCTCTCTATGCTCCCTGATTCACTATGGTCCCAGGGAAAGAATGATTATGGAAGGATAGCCCATTGTGAGCCTCTGGTGATCCACCCGAAATCCTCCTTCCGCCCACACCGTGCCCAATATCCTCTGTCTCCCGAAGCAGAGGCTGGCATCTCCGCCGTACATTCCGATCTCGTCAAACGCGGTGCCATTATTCCAATTGAATACTCTCCAGTCAATTCCCCCATTCTACCTGTAAAAAAGGCTGACGGTTCATGGCGTTTCATACAAGATTTGCGACAAGTAAATTCTGCCATCTTCCCTAGGGCCCCTATCGTCCCTAATCCTTCCACTATCCTCTCTACTATCCCTCCTTCCGCTCGGTACTTCTCCGTTATTGACCTAGCTAATGCTTTCTTTTCTATCCCTGTTCACCCTGATTCTCAATTTTGGTTTGCTTTTACATTCCAAAACCGCCGTTGGACATGGACCGTCATGCCTCAGGGATACACTGTAGCCCCTTGTGTTTATGGACAAGCTCTTGCCCAAAATTTAGAAGGCTTTTGGCCGGAAAGAGGTAGTACATTGATACAGTATGTAGATGACATAATGATATGTAGCGCTACGGAAGAAGATTGTACAAAAGATACCCAGAAATTGTTGCTGTTTCTGGGGGAAAATGGCCATAAAGTTTCTAAAGTTAAGCTGCAGCTAATCAAAACAACTGTAAAATATCTAGGTCATGACATTACGTATGGAACAAGAGCTCTCTCTAGCGATCGCATTACAGCCATCCAAAATCTTCCTAGACCGGTCACAAAACAACAGGTTATGTCTGTTTTAGGTATTCTGGGCTACTGCAGACAGTGGGTTCTAAATTTTACTGAAAGAGCACAGCCGTTGCAACAATTGGCTAATACTCCTGGCATCCCCCTTTCTGGCCAGGTCAAATGGAATGAACAGGCTGAGAAGGCTCTCTGTGACCTCAAAACTGCTCTTCTATCTGCGCCCGCGCTAGGTTTGCCTGATCATTCTCGTCCATTCACTTTGTTCGTGGACGAAAAGCAGGGATTTATGAATGCAGTACTGACGCAACAACATGGAGATAAACAAAGACCGGTGGCTTATTTTTCTAAAAAACTGGATCCAGTGGCCGCAGCACTTCCTCCGTGTCTTCGTGCTGTGGCTGCAACAACAGAAGCTGTATTAGCAAGCACGGATGTAGTTCTCATGAGCCCCCTAACAGTTAAAGTGCCTCACGCTGTACATTCTGTCCTAGTACAAGCCAAAACTTCACATCTCACTACTGCTAGGGCAATACACTATCAGAATGTACTCTGTACTTTGTCAAATGTTACAATTGAAAGATGCTCCACTTTAAATCCAGCCACTCTTCTCCCAATTAACAACGAAGGAGAACCACATAATTGCCATGACGAAATAGCAAAGGTTGTAAAACCTAGAGTAGATCTACAGGAAACACCTTTAGAAACTGGAGAAATGATTTTTGTGGATGGATGTTCCTTGCGATTGAAAAATGGAGCACCCTCAACCAGTTACGCAGTGGTCCAAGGGGACCGCCTGCTGGAAGCAAATGGAATTTCATCAAGCTTAAGTGCACAAGCAGCTGAACTCGTAGCACTCACTCGAGCATGTCAGCTGTCCGAAGGGAAGATCGTAACAATTTATACGGATTCCAGGTATGCTTTTGGAGTCTGCCATGATCATGGAGCACTATGGAAACTAAGGGGATTTAAGACCAGTACTGGCAAACCCATCCAACATCAGAAATTGATCGAATCCCTTTTAGAAGCTATAACCAAACCATCGAAGCTAGCGATTGTTAAATGTCAAGCTCACACAGGAAAACAGGATCCTGTTAGCAAAGGAAATGAATTAGCTGACCACTTTGCTAAAGAGGCTGCATATAATAACACACCAATTTCTTTATTCCAACAGAGAAATGACCAGGACCCTGATAATCAAATTATTTCTTTACAGAGTGCAGCCACGGATATCGAAAGGAGAAAATGGTCCAAAGAAGGGTCCCTCTCTGATGGAGTCTGGACTCATAAACACACTAACAAACCTTTTCTCCCAAAAGCCTCTTTCCCAGGAATGGCAAAAATCGCCCATGGCCTCGATCACGCAGGTAGAGATGCCATGGTTCGAGATGTTGAAAAACATTGGGAAGCTGTAGGTTTCTCAACATATGCAGAGCAATTTTGCAGACGCTGTGCAATATGTCAAAAGTTTAATGTGGGAAAAGGTACCCAGGTAAGTCCCGCCGTTACCCCTAATCCAATGGGTCCGTTTGAACACCTCCAAATGGATTTCATTGAACTAACCCCGTCTAAAGGGTACCGATATTGTCTTGTGATTGTCGATGTGTTCTCCCGATGGGTAGAGGCTTTCCCTTCAAAACACAACGATGCCAAAACAGTAGCTAAAGCACTAATTAAAGAGATTATTCCAAGATGGGGTATCCCTCAAAAGTTACAAACAGATAATGGCACTCATTTTGTGAACTCCGTTATAAATGAATTAACCACCTGGCTCCAAATTAATGTGCACCATTATTGTAAATACCATCCCCAAAGCGGAGGCATCGTAGAACGATGCAATGGCACTTTAAAAGCTAAACTCGCAAAAATTTGTGAACAAACTAATTTATCATGGCCGGATGCACTACCCTTAGCTTTAATGGGACTAAGGGGACGGACACACCGACAACTGGGACTATCGCCGTTTGAGATTCTGACCGGACGTCCCATGCCCATTGGCATGGTTGTAGGAAATGTGAATTTGCATACTGTGGACAATGATCTTCTCTCTAGTCTTGCAGGTTTGCGAACCTCGTTGAAGGAAATCCACCAGCAGGTTAATCAAGCCTGGAGGACCAGCCCCCTTTCCAAGGATTTACCAATTCCCTTGGGCACCTGGATCCTGGTTCGAGATACTCGGAGGAAACACTGGCATCAGCCTAGGTGGAGAGGACCATTCCAAATTCTTCTATCCACACCACATGCCGTGAAAGTTGAAGGACTGCCTGCCTGGATCCACACATCACATTGCAAGAAATGGCTATCTTAAAAATACTTTTTCTGTTGACTGTTACCCGCACCCTCTCAGGCTACCCAAGGATGGGTGGTGATCTCTATCTAAGTACTTTACCGCCTCAATGGAAAGGGCATATATGCTACATGAGGAGCACATGTCTCGTATAGCTTCTTCCATTTTCTCCTCCCCATCCCCTTTTTCCCCCCCTTCCCCTTCATCAACCATTTCAATTTAATTATATATTGCCCACATCATTTTGTTCAAAAAGGGAGGAGTGTAAAAACATAAAATGATGTAATTGAACAAAATGTATGTGTGTAAGTACAGAAAATAGGACAGAATGATCAAACTTGTTTGTGTTTTGCGTACGTGACAAAAAGCATGTATACTTTCTGGAAGTTTTCTTTCAATGATGTGTGTGACAAGAAAATATACCTTTAGGGTAATGACTTTACAAATTGGAATAATACAAAATGAGTCAGGACGCTATTTTTATTGCTTACGTGGTCAACGATCAGGAGACTAGAAAGGTATAAAAGAGCAAGGATATCTGCGCTCGAGGCAGATGAAGTGCGGTGTCCTAGGACTGTGTTTCTCTGTCATTTTACCCTTGTCTGGTATGTATCAATAAAAGGTTTTGACTAATTTTAATTTTCTTCTCTGTCTTCAGTCACAAAAAGTGTCCACAGTATACAGCCTGAAATATATTCTGCATTTTGGCCACAAGTATCAAACTTGCTGTTTCAAATGATCAATACATCTCTCCTCATCTAACTTACACTTTAACATAAATTCCTCCATTATATCGCTCCTCCTGAAACAGGGCAAAGATCCCATACTGTGCTCCAGCTGCCATCCATTGTCACTGATGAACTCAGACACCAAGCTATTAGCCAAAGTTTTGACTCTCCGACTCAAAACTGATTCACTCCCACCAGGCCAGCTTTGTGGCATCTCATAACGCAGTATAGACACATATACTGTATTTAATGTCACATATGTAGGCTTGGTGATTCTTTCACTCTGACATATATAAAGATGCCCTAAGATGGAGTGTTTGTTCATATTATATTCATTTCCTCTTCAGAATGAAGGAACTCCAATCAGGAAACAAGCCTGCAGGCCTCATAGGTAACTGAAAAACTGGATCTCAAGTTGGTTAACCTCCAGAAGACAAATAATACAGATAAGATGAGAATGATCTATATACAGTGCATCCGGAAAGTATTCACAGTGCATCACTTTTTCCACATTTTGTTATTTTACAGCCTTATTCCAAAATGGATTAAATTCGTTTTTTTCCTCAGAATTCTACACACAACACCCCATAATGACAACGTGAAAAAAGTTTATTTGAGGTTTTTGCAAATTTATTAAAAATAAAAAAACTGAGAAATCACATCTACATAAGTATTCACAGCCTTTGCTCAATACTTTGTCGATGCACCTTTGGCAGCAATTCCAGCCTCAAGTCTTGTTGAATATGATGCCACAAGCTTGGCACACCTATCGTTGGCCAGTTTCGCCCAATCCTCTTTGCAGCACCTCTCAAGCTCCATCATGTTGAATGGGAAGCGCCGGTGCACAGCCATTTTAAGATCTCTCCAGAGATGTTCAATCGGATTCAAGTCTGGACTCTGGCTGGGCCACTCAAGGACATTCACAGAGTTGTCCTGAAGCCACTCCTTTGATATCTTGGCTGTGTGCTTAGGGTCATTGTCCTGCTGAAAGATGAACCGTCGCCCCAGTCTGAGGTCAAGAGCGCTCTGGAGCAGGTTTTCATCCAGGATGTCTCTGTACATTGCTGCAGTCATCTTTCCCTTTATCCTGACTAGACTCCCAGTCCCTGATGCTGAAAAACATCCCCACAGCAGGATGCTGCCACCACCATGCTTCACTGTAGGGATGGTATTGGCCTGGTGATGAGCGGTGCCTGGTTTCCTCCAAACGTGACGCCTGGCATTCACATCAAAGAGTTCAATCTTTGTCTCATCACACCAGAGAATTTTCTTTCTCATTGTCTGAGAGTCCTTCAGGTGCCTTTTGGCAAACTCCAGGTGGCTGCCATGTGCCTTTTACTAAGGAGTGGCTTCCGTCTGGCCACTCTACCATACAGGTCTGATTGGTGGATTGCTGCAGAGATGGTTGTCCTTCTGGAAGGTTCTCCTCTCTCCACAGAGGACCTTTGGAGCTCTGACAGAGTGACAATCAGGTTTTTGGTCACCTCCCTGACTAAGGCCCTTCTCCCCCAATCGCTCAGTGGTTTCGAACTTCTTCTACTTACTGACGATGGAGGCCACTGTGCTCATTGGGACCTTCAAAGCAGCAGAAATTTTTCTGTAACCTTCCCCAGATTTGTGCCACGAGACAATCCTGTCTCAGGAGGTCTACAGACAATTCCTTTGACTTCATGCTTGGTTTGTGCTGTGAGATGAACTGTCAACTGTGGGACCTTATATAGACAGGTATGTGCCTTTCCAAATCATGTCCAATCAACTGAATTTACCACAGATGGACTCCAATTAAGCTGCAGAAACATCTCAAGGATGATCAGGGGAAACAGGATGCACCGCAGCTCAATTTTGAGCTTCATGGCAAAGGCTGTGAATACTTATGTACATGTGCTTTCTCAATTTTTTTATTTTTAATAAATTTGCAAAAACCTCAAGTAAACTTTTTTCACGTTGTCATTATGGGGAGTTGTGTGTAGAATTCTGAGGAAAAAAATGAATTTAATCCATTTTGGAATAAGGCTGTAACATAACAAAAGGTGGAAAAAGTGATGCGCTGTGAATACTTTCCAGATGCACTGTAAAGTGAGGGTATCAGAAGAGTCCCTCAGCGCTCCGTGCTTGGACCGTTACTTTTTTTATTCATATATACTGTACATGACATTGATTTCAGTATAATTAGTAAACTTCTGAAATTCACAGGTGATACTAAAATTGGAGGATTGGCAGATACTGAGGAGGAAATCAAAAAATTCTGGACTGGTTTCAAAGCCTGGCTTGGAAAATACAGTGCAAAGTGCTACATATGGGAAAAAGGAATGTCAGTTACAAATACAAGATGGGAGACACTGTCATACAGGAAGCACCCTCTGAAAAAGATTTAGGGTGTTATGTTGTCACAACATTCTTATCATCTAAGCAATGGGCAGAAGCAATTAAAAGTCAAATAAAAGGTTATATTATAAAAACTACTGGTTATAAATCAAAGGACATTATGATCAGACTATATGTATAATGCACTAATGTGACCACATCTGGAGTACTGTGTGCAGTTCTGGTCACCACAGTACAAGAAAAACATAGCAGCAGTGGCAGTTGTGCAGAGGAGAGCAACACGAGTGCATCCCAGGACTTAACGATGACTTCACTTCCGGCCCTTAATAATGATGTCTGATATGTCCCCTGTTGAAGATGTCATCTCCATCCATTACCTCCTGCCACGTCTTTTCCATTTGTCTGCTATTTCATTTCCTGTTCCTTGTAAATAAAAACAACTCAAAGAACCTATTCCATTGTCAGATGTAAATGTATTACAGTTTTGACCTGATATTAGTCTCAAAATGCTACTCAACGTCCAATGACATTATACGGGGGAATTCCCCAAATCTTTATCTTTGTTCTCTGTGCTTCTTGTCTTCACAACACAATGTCAATCAAAGAGTTTTTGACCAAAAACAAGGTAGCTGTTGTTTAGCATCCTCTGTATTCACTAGATCTCACTCCCTGAGACTTCTTTACGTCATTGAAATTAAAACTGAGGCTGAAGTGAAGAAGATTTGCTACTGTGGATGAAATACAGGAAAATACGCAGGATGCTCTAAACACAGTAACAAAAGATGAGTACAGGAGATGTTAACAGGAATGGGAGAAGCACTTGGATGAGAGTATTTTATCTCATGGAGAGTATTTTGAAGGTATATAAAAGGGAAGTGCTATCACTTTTTATAAGAAAGGCATTTTTAATAATTCCATTTTTGTGCCCCCCACATACACGAGTGACATTCAAAAAGTTTCCTCACTTTTTTTTAACTTACGAATTTCAAAAACAAATTACATCACTTTTCAACATAGTGACCTACGTTTGTGATGCAATTTTCCCAGCGTTGTACCAACTTTTTAATGCCCAATTACTACTCATCCCGCTTTTACCGTTTCCAACGAAAACTATAAAAGTGTGGAAACTTTTTGAGTGTCCCTCGTATATTGTGATGTATATTTGTGTTGTGAGATATGAAAACAACTGATAAAGGTGAAGGGTTGGGGACCAAGCAGGTACGCTATTTAATGCAATAAATGAAATACAAAAAGTTGAAACAATTTCACAGACATTTTGCATCTTTAGGAGCCTCTTCATTAGGCTACTAAGCAGTTGTTTCTCCTGATAGAATCATTCTCCTCTATGGAGCTCCATACTCACTTGATGTAAGTTCCCTAATGAACGTGGTCTTTTTGTGCCATTGCTCCTTAAATAGCCCATGGGGGTAAAAGAGGTGGAGCCTCTGGCATGAAAAAAAAAGGTGATGTTTCAGTTCATCCTGGAGTTTGTCCTCTGGCCATGGGTCAGAGTGAAGAAAGTGTTAGGAACCATGTTCTCTGAGGTAGTGTCAGAGGATATGCGCTTTCATCTCTGAGTTTCTTTACTATTTCCAATGTAGTTTTTGGATTGTGAGTGCCAAGACTGTTACCCTAATTGGCAAAGAGGTCATGGTAGTATGTCAGAACAACCATAACATATAGCTAAAGGTTCAATAAATTGTCTTCACGTGACTTGACAGAAGGTGAGCATGTTATTTTTTCTTAAGGAATCTTTAATTAACTACTATAGAAAAGGCAGATGCATGTTATGAAAACACTTCCAGACAGAAACTAAATGGCTTTCTGCTTATATCAATATGGCAGGAATTTCAATGTAAGCAAAACTCCATTTGTTTTGCGACTCTTTTTGTGACTGAATTTTACTGTGAATTCATTTTCACACAAATAGTTTTGCTCATTGCAACAAATGAGCTTAAAAAAAGGAGGTGACATTCAAAAAACAAAATGGTGTTGCTCAAACAGTGTGAATTAATTTCCACTACTTCAAAACAAAAATGAAAACGAAAACTAAAAAAAAACTCTGAATAAGAAAAACTCATAGAAGGAATCATGTAGAAGATTTTTTAAAAAGCATTTCCAACTTTGTGTGATTTTTTTTATGTCTTTTAGTTTTGCTGATTGCTAACTTTGACCAAATAGCCTGTAACTGTAGGCCTGGTACCCCGTACTCTCCAAGCATCCCCCACAGGACACCCCAAGGGATGCAGTCAAATGCCTTTCCAAATCCACAAAATGCATTGTGGTATAGCAGGTCCGCAGTTCAAGACAGGCCATTTTTAATAAATAATCCTTGGGCCAGGATGTTCTCTGTGGATGCATTTGTGTAACTGCGGGGAGTTGGTTAATAATTCTTCTTTTAATAATTCTTTGCATTTATATAGCGCTTTTCTCACTACTCAAAGCGTTCAGCAATTGCAGGTTAAGGGCCTTGCTCAAGGGCCCAACAGAGCAGAGTCCCTATTGGCATTTACGGTGCTGTCTTCCTCAGTTGCTTCATTAGCTTCCTGCGGTACATGGTTGAGACGTGCAAGATGAAGGGTAGAAACTAAACAGAGAAAAAAGAGATGAAAGAAAGAGCGGAAGTTAAAGGATGGAGAGAAAGGCGGGATCTGTTGTGGCAGAAACATGCTGTTCAAAGAAGGCACACGGAGTCTCAGGGAGGCAGCAGAATCAAGCTTTATTGATGCATACACAGTCTCACTTCAAATGAAATGAGCAATTAGCGAATTCAGTAAGCTGACATTTATTGCAATTCTTATCACTTATGCAAAATATTCGCCTCCTTCTAGTTCTTCCCATAATTACCTAATGTTCAATTAGTCCATCACTTTGACCAAAACTGTCATCATTAATTCATACCCTGTTGAGGTGTCCGAAACTTATTCATTGATCAAGTACACAATGTAAGTTGAAACCAGGAGGACCCACATATGAGACATTGTGATGTTCAAATAAAAGTTACCTGATGTCCAAGCATTTTCTCAAGATTGAAGTTTTAAGCAGCTGCATTTCTAAAACAATGGTCTGCTTAGCCCTCTCAAAATACACAGTGTCCTTGACTAAAGCTTTTAAGCTTAGCAGCAAGATATTGGTGGTTTGCAGCTACAAAGAGAAAAATAATAAAATATGCAGGCTAGGGCTTTTTATGGTTTAACCCTTACTGTACTAGCGTGCATTAGGATCTAATATTTATTTTCAAATATGCTTATGATTCTCTTTGAATATATGCAAATCATCAACTTTAAGAATATCTTTTTCTTCAGAGCGGGAGTAAGCCGGCGCTTACAGAGAGAAGAAGCTTTTCTTTTCTCCACCCTAGTGGCCCACTTCTTCTCTTCTTTCGTTGGCATCTTTTCGCGTTAAAACTGATTAAGTCAGTGTTTGTGTTGCAATTACTTAGTACATTTTTTTTTAATTTTTCATTTAAGCTGGAACTTAAGTCTTCAATCTGCCTCAAGAATGACTTAAGATATGAAGAGGTAGGGGAAGTGACGGCAAAGGTGGTAGGAATGAGAACGGCACCCGTACGCATGTGCCACACGGCTGCCCTGCTGGTTGTTGCTGAGAGTTGATTCTACAATATAATAAAATAAAAATAGAAAGAGGAATAACTTTGGAGGTCAATCATCACCCCAAAAGTAGATAATAGACGTCACATAGTATATGTGTACCAAATCTCAGGTTAATAGTTCAAACGGTTTGAGAGCTACAGGTGATTTAAAATCCTCGACAGACAGACGGACAGCCACGGTAGCGTATTATATATAAAGATTCTTATTTTTGGAAATAAATTGCATTTGTCATTTTTGTAGTAGTTAGTCAGATAACTATTGTAATTAAACAATTTTGACTGTTGCAAAAATTTGTTTTGTTTATTTAAGTATTTAAATCCTTAGGATTTTATAAGGGTTACAAAATAACAAGATTATTTGGTCTGAGGAAGCAGCAGCATTGCACTGTAAAGAAAATATGAAATTCTGAAAACTTAAGATAATGTGGCAACCAGATGCATAGCATTTTCAAGTGAACTCAACTAATCAGCCTTGCAGTTGAATTTAAAGGAATTTTTAAGCAATGTCTAGTCACACAATAAATGTTATTAATTTTAATACCATTGTTAACCTCTCAAAATTAAGGTATGGCTAAACTACAGAATGTATGTAGGTTTGATACAGGATTATATGTCCAATTGACAAATAAAAAACAGTTTATCGAACTTCAAATTTCTGGTTGACAGAAATTTTTTTAATTTGTGAAATTAATTTTTTGTGACTAATTTATCCCAAAGTTGTCACGTGTACAGAGGACAGTGAAATTCTTACTTGCATGTGCTAATCAACACAGAGACATGGATTACCAGTCTCCATGATTAGCCACTATACTGTAACAACTTTACCTTGTAAAATTGATAAATATATTGTGGATACTTTTTAATTTAGCCTCCTATAGTGCTTGAAATTGCTGCTGATTTTGTCTAACTGAAAGGGAGATCTTCAGTCAGTGTTCTGTGAAGATGACCCACATGTAACTTTACGCACCAGAAGTATGCATTTGAAAATTGTAAGACTGTACAATCAAATCCAGTACTACCTGATTTGTGTGCAGTGTTAAGCACTTGTGCTACTTGAATACTGCAGAAAATGATTCAGTGGATATAATGCATGATATTTAAGAAGGAGTTCCGCCACTAGCCGGCGTCTTGAATGGCTTTATAAGAAAACAGGCCTCATAGTTCATTCACAGCTTTACACTGAGCACATACTTAAATATAGAGATGCCCTTAACACTGCTCACTCCAACTATTATTCCTCTCTCATAAATGGTGCTAAGTCTAGGCCTAGAACTCTTTTAAGAACTGTTAATAAACTCCATCAACCTCCTCCTCTAGCATTCCCCAGTACAGCTGAACAGTGTCAGGCTTTCTTACATTTCTTTAATACCAAAATTGATCAAATCTATCACAGTTTCCCCTCCACACCATAGTCACTCAGTCATTCTGATCTGCCATCTCCATCATCAAGACTCGCTTGTTTCTCGCCTGTTGACTCTTTTGCCATCTCTGAGCTTATTAATATGTCTACTGCCTCCTCCTATCTTCTTGATCCTGCCCCAAGTACTCTGTTTAAGACATGCTCATCCATAATTAGTATTCCTATTGCCTCATTGATAAATTCATGTTTCAGTTCAGGCTCTGTCCCTACTGCCCTCAAAACTGTTGCAGTTACACCAATCCTTAAAAAACCTGACCTGGATCCTTCTTCTCTCTCCTGTTACAGGCCTTTCTCTAATCTTCCTTTTTTGGCTAAGGTGATGGAACGCGTGGTTGCTACACAACTCCATGTTTTTCTTCTAGATAATACATTCTATGAGTCTTTTCAGTCTGGCTTTCGTACTCAGCACCGCACTGAGACAGCTCTTCTCCATGTAGTCAATGATCTTCTCCGGACCGCAGATTGCGATTCCCTTAATAATCTCCTCCTTCTTGACTTAAGTGCAGCATTTGACACTGTTAACCATGAAATCCTCCTGTCACGTCTCTCTGCTGTAGGCACCACTGGCTTAGCCCTTCAATGGCTCACATCTTATCTTTCTAATAGGCAACAGTTTGTCACACTCGGCCGATATACATCCTCCACCTTACCTGTGTCGCGTGGTGTCCCTCAGGGTTCAGTCCTTGGGCCATTACTTTTTCTACTTTATATCCTTCCTTTGGGTCAGATTATTCACAGACATGGCCTTAACTTCCACTGTTATGCAGGCGATATACAGTTATATCTTAGTACAGACTCCCCTACAGATACACCTCCCAGCACACTCACTGACTGCATCACTGATCTTAACCTATAGATGGAAAATAACTTTCTCAAACTTAATGCCAATAAAACTGAAGTGTTACTGGTAGGTCCAAAATCCCAACTTTCTAAGGCATCCAATTTCTCTGTTTCTGTTGATGGTCCACTTGTCAAACCTGCTCCTGTTGTCAGAAATCTTGGTGTTTTGTTTGATTCATCACTTAACTTTCAGCTACACATTAGGTCTCTTTCCAAAATTTAATTCTATCATCTCCATAACATTGCCCGCCTCCGTCCATTTCTGTCCTTGTCTGATGCTCAAACTCTGGCTCATTGTTTCATAATGTCTCGTATTGATTACTGTAATTCCCTCTTCATTGGCCTTCCTGCAAAATCTATACAGAAGCTACAGTACATTCAGAACTCTGCAGCCAGAGTCCTCACCCACACAAAGCATTTTGCTCACATCTCCCCTGTTCTCTCCCAGCTTCACTGGTTACCGGTTCCATCAAGGATTAAATTCAAGATTCTGCTTCTCACCTTCAAAGCCCTACATAACCTTTGCCCCCCTCTACCTCACTCAGCTCCTAGCTCCTTGCACTCCTTGTCGTTCTCTCAGGTCCTCGAGCAGTAATCTTCTTACTGTCCCACGTACCAGACTCTCCACCTTGGGAGGCAGGTCCTTCAATGCTGTAGCACCTCAACTCTGGAACACTCTTCCTCAGTCTCTCCGAGATTGCTCCTCTTTCTGCACTTTTAAATCTCAATTGAAAACTTTCCTCTTCTACAAACTTTTGTCATCTGTGTAATTTTTTTTACTCTGTATGTAAAGCGACCTTGAGTTTGTGAAAGGCGCTCAATAAATGTAACCTATTATTATTATTTATTATTAATATGAAGTAAAACTTTTATTGCAGTATTTACAAGTTAACTTTGTAACTGCAAGAGAACTACATAGCAGAATCTGCTAATTTAACTATGGCTAAACAAAGAGGAGGAATCGTCCATCAACTATGAAACTGGACGATGGAAGCAATGATCTTGACCTTAATGCTCTTCAGTGTTGGTGTCTTCTGCAGACTATTCCATTAATATTTGTTGATTTGATCAGTAGACATGACCAACACTGGCAACTAATGTTGCTTTAGCTGAAGATAGTTAACATTGAATTTTCCCCAGTTTTAACGGAGGGCATTACTATATACCTAAAACATCTGATTTCTCATCATTATATGCTCTTCATGTTTTTGTTTCCTAACAAAATTGTTTTGCGTAAGCATCACTTCATGATATGTTATCCACACTGTATCAGAAACGTTGGTCCTACTCTTTATATGTTGTCAATGCACAGTGAGGCCAAGCCCAGGTTCTTCATGAAACAGCAGAAAAGTTAATAATTCATTCATTATATTTATATAGCGCTTTTCTCAGTACTCAAAGCACTATCCACACAGGGAGGAACCGGGAAGCGAACCCACAATCTTCCAACAGTCTCCTTACTGCAAAGCAGCAGCACTACCAATGCACCAACAATATCACCTCATTAGCTAGAAAGCATCTGGTTTATATGGCATACAGCTGGGAAGATTAATAATCAGTCCAGAAATGATAGCAATGCTGTGTGACATGAAGGAAGGACTTGAGATTGCCACCTGCATAATTGTGCCTGTAAACACTAATGTGCTGCCCTCTGTTAAATGGGTGAAAACCTTAGGCACTGAATATTACCCTGACTTGGCTGTATGGAGTTCTCGTTATTTTACCAGATCAAAACTCTAACTGCTAAAGAAGACCACATGTTACTGGCTGGTTCTGTTCTTGAAACAATTTATTTTGATCATCATTTTTTTAAAGTTGCCCTGAAAAGAGGTGAGTCATGTAAGGTGTTCAGGGTTGATGAACTCACTTACTGTAAACCACAAGATCTACAGATGGCCTAAGGAGAAAATGACTTTTTTTTTGGTATATTGTGCCATACTGTAACGTGATACAAATCAATGAATGATGTAAATACTCTACTGTTTTTACCTGGCAACATATGAAATACATTTAATGCATAACAATAATGACAAAACAATTAAAAATATGTGGTGTATAAACAATCAGAGTAAGCAGATACAATATAACTTGATAACAAATTAGCTTTAACTCCAAGAATTAGCAATGAGAATTTAATCAACAATCTTTTAAGTGTTCAATCATAGAAGTGTTATATTTCTACAACACCAGTAAATGAAACAATTTAAATTACAAGTGTCTTCTTAACACTGAAATGTGTTCTACTATGAAAGTTCTACACCAGCAAGTGTAGCGATTTACATCAGGGGTGTTCATTTTCTGCACTACTTGGTGTCTTTTCAACACTCAAAACTTCATCACAACTGCGAGAGTACTTTTTACTCTCTGGGGAGTGGGATCATATATTCTGCAAAACAGTGTTAAGATCAAAACTTTAATGAAATTAAACAGAAGCTTATGTGAATTTAACATTAATATTAAATTTCTAAGATTGGCTCTTACAATGGGTGTCCAAAGGAAAACTTCTGAAGGTGAGCAAAATGCTTTGTGAACCACAAAACTGAGTAATGGTCATAAATGCTGTCACACACGTGCGCATGGGAGGCAGCTAAAGGGCTTGAGTAAGGGCAATTCCGAATCAGGTCGGGATGTGGCAGAGTGCACGGACTCTTTTTCTCCCTTGCCTGTAGACCATTCACGGGAGATCCCACCTGGCTCTATTGACGTCACTTCCGGGTCCAAGCCTATGGAAGAAGACCTTGCCAGCTCCGTTCCCTATGATGTCATGTCCGGGCACGAGCCTATGGTTGAAGACCCTTATGAGCCGGACCCCTTTGACCTCACTTCCTGTCTTCCCTTTTAAAAGCCTCCACCTTTTCCCTATTCCCTCAGTTCTGTTTGGACTCGGTTTTGTGCACGTCAGTGCTGTTGATACTTTTGCAACTTCGCAGCCAGGATACCAAATATACGGGTGGTTGCCACAAACCTTGTTATGACTCAGAGTGGAGTTTGTGACAATGCCAATAATGTGAACAAGAAAGAAAGGGAAACAAGTGGTATATTTAGTTAATATTAAACAGCAGTCATAGAAAATAAGCCCCAAATTCAATAATGCATTTTTAGCAAGAGGCCTGTCAGTAAGAGATTCTATATATCAATAATGTTACAAAGTCCAGGACTGTGAGGTCCAGTAGAGAAGACTCTGACATGAAAATTAAATCAGTGCGGCTTGAGCAGCAGTAGAAGTCAATGCTGATTTGGTGGGGAGTCATATAAAGAAAATTATTCAGATAGAAGACAGAGATATAAATCAGTACTTCTTTATTTATTGGATACTCTGATATTACCCTATAATCAATCTTAGATTTTTGTAACACACCTATGGAATAACTGAAATCATGTATATAATGCACTTTATGATGATTGCAGTAGATGGACAAAGGCATTAAATCAAGGAAACGTGTATATCCTCTTAGTCTCCCTTCTCATGTTTGTTTTTACAAAATTCCTCAAAAATTCTTTGTTTTAGTTTTCCATTATTCAATCTATGTATGTTTACTAAAATAATTAAACAGTCATCTTAGTTCAGTACAGCAGAAACCATTCACCATCTTTGTCTCATGATTGAACTATTATTAAGTAACATATCCACCGTACTGTGGTGGGTTGGCACCCTGCCCAGGATTGGTTTCCTGCCTTGGGCCCTGTGTTGGCTGGGATTGGCTCCAGCAGACCCCCGTGACCCTGTGTTCGGATTCAGCGGGTTGGAAAATGGATGGATGGATATCCACCGTAGCTGGTTGTATTGGACCACTTGTTTGATCAAAATGTCATGTCTTCTTCAGAAGAGTGCACTTCAGGTTAAAATAAGAATATACTATGTGCCTTCGGTTAATGAAAACCATAAACGCTTATTTTGTTTTAATAACAGAAGGTAACCCTCTAACATTTCTTCAAATTCATTTACAATTTGCAAACATCAAAACACAGTAGTTTAATGGAGAAAATAAAATCATTTTCTCTTTGAAAAGGTGATACTTTGCACATTTTTATTTTAACTTTTTGTACTTAATTAATAAGTTTTTATACTTGCAGCATTTTAATTTCCAAGTTTACTTTGCTCCTTTTCAGTGTATTTAGGGTACTCCTTTGTGATACAGTAATCACTGTTTCCAATTTCTGTTCTGTAGCTTCGTTCAATTTTCAGTATTTTCCATTACTAGGATTCGCTGGATTTTACAGTCATGGCTTATGTTATACAGTTATTAACGCACCTTCTGGAAGAAAAATGTGATGGGCCAAAGATGTTATGAATGAAACTCATCTCCAGGATTTGTCACATTCTAGCCGTGTTATAGTTGTATGGTTATGATTATGTATATAATTGCTCCTTTACTTTTATGCTTATTCATGCATTCTAGATTTTTGTATTGCATTAGATTGACATAATGACCAAATAACACATCCAGCAGGAGTAAAAAGTAAACTTGCTTATTATTATCTTACTAACCAACACCCGTCATAGCATACGGCGGTATAAGAATAGGAATGGAAAACGGTGAGAAAGGAATTCTGAAATCAAGAAGAAATAAATACTTCTTGAAAGACGCAGTTGTGAAATCAGGCTTTCCGAATTTACGTACTATGGCCATGGCATCCTGGTAGTTTTGTTGCATGTATCTTGGATTTCCTGGTAATGTGGATGGTAATATGATCATTTTGCCTACACGTACGTTGTTATTTTCAGCATTTGCTTGCAGTGCGTCTGATAGTCGTTTGTATTGTTCCACGTGCAGATCTTGTTGATGTAATCTGAGATAGTTGAGACGCGTGCCCTCTGTTTTAGCATACACATCTACGATGTACTGTTGGAATAGTTTGCCGCTGGAGTGCAAAATACTAAACGTGTTCCTCATTGCTAATCTGTACGCGTAAAATTGGCATTGAGTAAGCCTTATTCGCTTGGCTGTTCTTTTATCGGGAACATGTTGTAAATCTATATATATATATATATATATATATATATATATATATATATATATATATATATATATATATATATATATAGTAAGAGGTTTCCAAATTTTAAATAAGAGTTTTAGTTGTATACATACAGTTGTACATACAATGTTGCACATATTGTGAAATTTTGTAGTGCAGAATATAAAAAAATCGATTGAATAAGATAAGTATTATTAGTACATTAATTTTTCTACACACATTCGCATTTGGGATGTGAGTAAATTGTCCTTTTTAAATGCATAATCAATTCCGTGTTCTTCTTCTTTTCGTGGTCGATACGTTATAGGTTTCGGAATTAATTTAATAAACATTACAAACTCAGTTACCCACAATCATGTGGTCTGTAATGTGATAAATCAGTTATTGTATATGTAAGTGGCCTGTAAACATTAACTAAATACTTTTGCTGTAATATATATTCTTTATACCGCGGGAAAATGGTTCATTCTGACAATGTAAATATTTCATAGTGACTACTAAATAGCAAACCGCTGAAAAAGTCTGACTTTCCTTTATGATACGTGGTCATATAACCTTACCATCAGATTACATCTTGCCTGAAGAAGGGGCCTGAGTTGGCTCGAAAGCTTGCATATTGTAATCTTTTTAGTTAGCCAATAAAAGGTGTCATTTTGCTTGGCTTTTCTCTACATTATCATCAGAGAAAACAACCAAATCTCAACGAGGTCTGCTAAAATTTCTTATCTCTTCGAACAGCTCTCAGTGTGCAGCAAATACTTCACAAGTCGATGTGTACACCTCACCTGTTTGTCAAACTCAGTCGACTTCAGTTAGCCCGCCTACTCTTTTAAAACACCGACGCGCCCCTCAGGTTAGTCCCGGTACAATGACACGCCCATTCGTCTTTTCCAGGTCCAATCAAAGCGCTGAAATGTGGCCTCAGAATAAAAAGGCGTAGAGGAAACGCTTTTGACGGTGGCAAATGTGTCACTTTTACGGAAGAAGGCAACGGATTGCCTGTCGCTACTTCAAAGCTCCAAGGAGTAATTTCGAATCTCTCCCTGGTGCTGCCTGGAACGTTCTGCGTGTATGTGTGGGGATTTCCCGGGTGTCCCGCGTATATCTCTCGCAGCACCACCACGGGAATGTTAAAAGCGTTAGCAACCTGCGTGTTTGTGAGTGTGCTGTGCGATGTCCTGCCTCGCCAAGAAGTTTATATCGCATAAAGTGGAACCTTTAACGACCACCAGGCCCGGCCTAAATCACAGTTCACTCACCCATAAAAATATAAGTGGACGATTAAATACCTTTAAAATGTAACAAGGCAAAAATAATCACTGGACGGGAGGCCACACCATCACAGGTTCGTTACCGTAGCTCATAAAGCGCGATTTCACGTTCCCATATTAAGCATTTAAACACCAATAGTGTCTTTTGATGCTTGTTATTGACATAAAAAGTTTGATGAGACGCGAGTCTTACTGTAGCTAAAAGTGACTCTATCCTGATTTTATGTATCGTGAATTTTGCAACGTATGTTAATGCTTAAATGCATTTTGTAACGGATCGACATCTGTGTCTCTTGAATGAGCTCCGCATGCACAAAATCGACAAAAATTAATTTAGACAGATGAAAACTAGAACATGCTGGTTACTACTTCACATTATTTCAGTGCACAACGTCAACTCATGATGGCAAGGAAGAGTCTTAACGATTAGCGAGCGACTTTATGATGCACGTACTTAAATTACGAGCTGCTTTCGCGCGGTTTAGCTGCCACTTTACGAGCGAGGATAAAGCATTACTTAGCTAACCACAAGTCGATTGAGAAGTCATTCAACTGGCAGTACTTTCATTATAATGAGACGCTAAAATCTTCCCTTACAAAGACAAAAAAAGTTGTGAAAAGTAATATGAAGTAAACATAATATAATGAACTGGTCCAGTCACATGGCCCTCTGAATCCCCATCCCGATCATTACAATAACATCATAATGCAATTGTATGAAAAATCCGCTGTTCAGCTGCAGTCGTTTCCTGATTTCATAGAAATGGCGCTACGCAAATAAAAATGTATTCCATCCATTTATTATCCAGCCCGTTATATCCTAACTACAGGGTCACAGGGGTCTACTGGAGCCAATCCCAGCCAACACAGGGCGCAAGACAGGAAACAAACCCCAGGCCTGGCGCCAGCCCATGGCAGTAAAAATGTTTTATTATTATTATTAACCCTGAATATCATCAACAGATTACAGCGCACCCAATAATAATCTTTTATTATAACCTGTCAGTTTGTAAAGTCCTGAGGAGACTGGCCCAACCACTTTTGCCTCCCTTGAGTAAATATCCGCCCCACAGTTATTGCATCAGCCAACTCTGGAGGAACAACCGAGTGGTGGCATCTTCTGTTAAGCTGTTTACAGTTAATCGTTACAAGAAACCTCTTAAAAAATTCTCTTCTGCAGCAGGATCCATCATATCACATTTATTCCATTCCAACAATGACTCTGATGCTCTTGGTGTAATCAAATTCTTGAAATGAGAAGCATGGATATGTATTTTAATAAATAATTATTTAGACATCTGCTCTTCATAACTGTTCTTATCGGACAAATTGTGGCGACTGCACTTTCTACAAAGTTGAGTATAATTATATAACAGCTCCGAAACAGCAATAAGATGTGACAAACATATAAATAAGAAAAAAATCGAACACGAATATGCATTATTTTTGCAACGAGCACCAAATGCGTAACATCCATCCATCCATCCATTTTCCAACCCGCTGAATCCGAAGACAGGGTCACGGGGGTCTGCTGGAGCCAATCCCAGCCAACACAGGGCAGGAAACAATCCTGGGCAGGGTGCCAACCCACCGCAGGACACACACAAACACACCCACACACCAAGGCCAATTTAGAATCGCCAATCCACCTAACCTGCATGTCTTTGGACTGTGGGAGGAAACCGGAGCGCCCGGAGGAAACCCACGCAGACACGGGGAGAACATGCAAACTCCACGCAGGGAGGACCCGGGAATCGAACCCAGGTCCCCAGATCTCCCAACTGCGAGGCAGCAGCGCTACCCACTGCGCCACCGTGCCGCCCATGCATAACATATATTATTTAAAAAAAAAAAACGTTATTTTACGTAACACCTGAGTGTCGTTGTTTATTAAATCCCAATCGGCGAAAAAAAAGCGACATGGCAAAGGAGACTGGGGTTCAGATTCTGGTTGCTTCCCTTGGAGTTTGCATTTTCTCCTCATCTGAGTTTCATCAGCTGCTGTGATTGCCATCCACAGTCCATAGACATGCAAGGCGAACTGGTGTTGCTAAATTGGCTCGAATGTGTGTGTGTGTTAATCTGTCATGAACTGGTGTCCTGTCCTTGTGCCCTATGACTGCTGGAATAAACCCAACCCTGAGTAAGCCGATAAGGAAGACGGTCTGATGGGTGGAAACGACACTACAGTACTCAAAAATGAACTATTGGGATGTTCAATGTATGCATTTAATTTAAGTTACTTTAACTTAAAAAAGCTTAACCTTTTCTAGTTACATTGACTTAAATTGGTTAGATCTTTCACTAACACAATTTAATTATGTTGAAACAAGGCAATCTGAATTGTTGAAGATTTGTAAATGGGTTCATTCAGTTGACAGGCCGTCAACTTAGTAGCAAAGTGTACATGATCAAAGAAAAGCAGAGGCTCAGGAAGACCCCTTCAAGAGATGGGCATAGAAGAATGTGAGAGCTGCTTCCAGTGCCTTAAAACATTGGTGTCAAGTCCAGTGGTGACACTTTGTTGACTAACTTTGCGTAGTCTTTTGTAAGTGGAAACTGGTGCCATTTCATGGTGGTCTAGGGCAGGGGTCTCCAGCTCTGGTCCTGGAGGGCCACAGTGGCTGCAGGTTTTTATTCTAATCCTTATCTTAATTAGTGACCTGTTTTTGCAGCTAATTAACTTCTGTGAAATTAATTTTAATTGACTGTTTTTAAGGTTTGTTCCCCTGAATTTCTTCATCACTCCCCTAAATTGCTTCATGTCTTTCTATTAATGGCACCCAAACAGAAATGAAATGTGAGTGAGCCAGCAGAAGACCAACGAAGTCAGGGTCTCAAAAATGTCAACCAATTTCACTCCAACCAGTTGCTTAATTAGGCACAGATTCTTGTTGTTAATTAAACTCGTTCTTTAATTCCATGGCTTGTTGCTACTCTCATTGTGCAATAGCACACATTTCCAAACTTGTTGATTTTCTCTTTTCTAAGAGCACTGGTTAAATATTTTGGGAAACTGAACAGATCAACAATCCTGAGACCTTCATCTTTCTTTATTTTCAGATATTGTATAATCAACAAAGTTTGCTGGTCATGTTTTGACTCATTTTGTATCTCATTATTGTTTGGCTGCTAATTAAGGAAAAAGAAACAATTAAGGGCTCTGAGTCTTCAAGAGCAAGTTAATTAAAATTAATTCAAAAGAAGTTAATTAGCAGCAAAAACACGTCACTAATTAAGAAAAGGGTTAGAAAGAAAACATGCAGCCACTGCGGCCTTCCTGGGGCCTCATGCATAATGACGTGAGTAGAATTCACACTAACACATGTGTACGGACAAAAACGGAAATGTGCGTACGCACAAAAAAATCCAGATCAATAAATCTGTGCGTTCACCAGCTTCCACGTTCTTCTGCTACATAAATCCCGGTCTGCATGAAATGTAACGCTTGTGCACGCGCCTGTTGCCCCTCCCAGATTCCTCCCAGAATTACACCTCTTTGAATAAGCAAATCAATATAAATAGCCCTTAAGTTCAGCATTCTATGAAAAGACAATGGCAAAAGCACGGGGAGAAAAGAAGAATTTCAGCGAATACCAAGTGGAGGCAATGAAAAACATACTATTTGTTGGTTTAAAAAGTGATATAAACAACAAAAGAAAGTTAATCAATTGACAGAGTGGCGGAGAAATCGAAAGTTCAGAAAGTCGCAAAGTGCCCGAAATAAATAAGAAGTGGTCAGATATCAAAGTCTCCGTGAAAAGGCGAGTCTTAGCCACCGTCTGAGTGTCATATGGAAGCGTATTAGGGTACAGAGAAAAGAAAAACAAAATAGGGACACAGTTGAAGAAAATGTCCAAATGTCAACTATAATCTTGAAATTTCCACTTGAACGATGTAGTTAATTTTGTCATTAAAGTAGAACGTCATAAACTTCATCTTAGAATCGTTTAATTTACTAGTTTCTCAGATCCCATCATAACTAAAGTAGCAAGTTAAGTGCTTCTTCCTGGTTCTTTTACAGTATGTGCTCTATGTGTGTGAATCTCTATGTGGTTCTTAAACGGGCTTTAACTTCCGCCAAGAGGACACGGAATCCATTACATTTATGATGTTACAGCTCTCTGAATAATTTAAATATTAAGATGTATACTTCATATCATTTTCATAATGATAGGAATTAAAGAATGTTATTAAACCTGGGGACACGGTGGCACAGTAGCGATGAGCAGGTGCCCTGTCCAGAGATTGTTCCTGCCTCCCGTAAGATGCTTGCTGCTCCATGTGCGACTTTTGATTATTTATTGCAGCAGTACTGTCTCTCTCAAATGTATTAACCTCCAATTCCTGTCTTTCCTTTCTTTCTCCAAGTAACCAATCGCCACATGATCAGCTCTGTAATAGATGCCAAGCCATCTGTAAGCTTAGAATGCCAATTCTTCAAAACTTTTAAGAAACATTGAAATATCTTTGTAGTACATGTTTCATTATTCCATCCATCTATCCATCCAGGGTCGTGCCAGTCTCAGCAAGCATATAGGCAGGAACAATCCCTGAATGGGTGCCAGCTCGTCACTGCCTCTGTCCACCATGACCTTACACGTTTATTTATTAACAAAATACATTATTTTAATGAAGTTTAAAACTTATTTGTATATTGTAATAAACATTCTTTACTGTATTTCATCTTAAAAATGATATCAAGAGCTACAAGAAGATAGCGCTTGGAAATCTAAATCGACTTAGAAGCCAATCGTCATCATATGTAAATACGTGCTTTATAAAGTGGCTCAGGTTGTGCAATATTATAAGTGTATCGCAAATTTACAGTGAAGTAATTGTACTAATAAGTACAAACAGTTCTACCAGGAACACTTGATGGACTGATAGAGTGCGTTAAGAGCACTTGGGGATGAAACTGTTTCTGAAGCGTGAGGAAAGGCTCTGAGTCATTTGCTGTACGAGAGAAGTTCAAATAGACTGTGCTCATGGCTGAGACAGTGTGTGCTAGATGCTGTATCCCGATAATCCGACCAGCTGCTGTACAGCTGTGATTACACACTCAAATACAGTGGGTTAAATACTCAGCGTTGCACTGAGAATAACAACGCCAAAGCAGCTATGGAAATTTGGAATAGTGTGGCCATTCTGTGCACCATTATATGGTTACGGGTTGATTACAATCAGATGCCTTAAACTAATAAACAATATGCGGTTAATTTCAGTTCATTTGATAAAGCCACGTCAGGGATGTGAATCTAAACAATAAAGGGAAACCACACAGGAACAGTAGCACTGCTTTGACGCTGGGTGCCGCCAGTTTGCAAAACCGAGTGGAGAACTCGCGTACGGCAGGGATTGAGCTGGGGTGAAAATGTGTGTGGCTTTAAGCCAAGTTTAGTTTTTATACATCGCAATGTGAGCATGGAAATGGGTGTATGCAACATTTTTGTGCGTACACGCTATTTATACATGAGGCCACAGGAATGGAGTTGCGGACCCCTGGTCTAGGGGTTATTCTCTCTTTTAGAAATGTGATGGCAAGATAAACCAGTTGCTTTTGCAAGTTGTGGACTTTGGACCACTGAACGGAATATGCAGAACTACAACAACATTTATTTATAAAGCACATATTTATACAAAGAATGTAGCTCAAGGTGATTTGTAAGATGTCAAAGAGAAAGTTACAAGAAAGGAAACAAAAAGCATATAAGATTAGGTAAGAATAATATAGAATAAATAACAAAGAAAATTAATAAATATAAATAAATAAATCTATACAATCTTATAAAACATAGATATAATTAGTAGAAGGGTCCTTAGATACAATATCATAATGTAAAAAGAAAAAAAAACAGTTAAGCTGGAAAGCAAAACAAAATTGCAGAGGTTCCAAGGCCAAAAGACCACCCAGCCCCCCTGAGCATTCTACCTAACATAAGTCTGCTTAAATCATTCCTCATTTTTTCCAGATTTCATCTGAAGTTAATCAGTGTTTAATTTGTGCTTTCTGAGGGTATTCAAAGACTGATTTTAATGGATTGCAAAAGTCTGATCTGGCGAGTCTTTGAAAATTTTTAAATAGAGAGATGTACTCTGTCCCAGAGGAGAGATGATGGTGATGAACAATAGATAGATAGATAGATAGATAGATAGATAGATAGATAGATAGATAGATAGATAGATAGATAGATAGATAGATAGATAGATAGATAGATAGATAGATAGATAGATAGATAGATAGATAGATAGATAGATAGATAGATAGATTTGCTCAAGCCACTTTCACTCTTATGCTCTCATTGTCCTTCTTTCTGTTTCTGAGAGGAGATACCATTTGTTAACAGCACACAAACCAAGGTCTCAATATTTCTAGTTTGCTAATGGCAGATTGTAAAAGAGGAAGCACAGTTTTTGAAAAATTAGATTTTTTAAGTACTGAAAACGTACAAACTATATATGTATCATAAATATCAAGTTGTAACATTTTTAAAAACTGTGTGAAGCATTAATTTTAAATATTTAAAAACCAAAATATTTTTAAAAAGTACTTTTTTTTATTAAAGTACAAAACAAAACATGTTAATTAATATGACTCCATGTCGAAGGCTCCTGCTAGCTTCCATGTATTCTCTCAATGAGTTCCTTGATCTGCTTTCTCCATTTCAGACTTGGAGGGCACCACATCATAATTTAACAGAACTGGGCATAAGGTACATGCCAGCATGTTCATCCATCATCTTCAGAGACACATCCACAGTATATTAACTGACACCAGGCCACAGTTGCTGATTAATCTGAGGCCATGTTTTTAAAATACAGGAAGAAAAAGAGAGCAAGCACAGGGAGAACAGACAGACTCCACAGAGAAGATGCCCTTCCCAAGACACAAAGAATGTAATGGAAACTACAGTATAACTGCTGTGCAACCATGCATCCATTTATTAGGTTTGTGGCACACGGCTGGGGGTGGCACCCAGCCGGGACGCCCAGGAGGACAGGAGGAGGGCTCATGCCTCCTCCAGACCATGAGGGGGCGACCGCCCTGGTTCCTTTGGGGGTCACGGGTGCAGGGCTTGGAAGCCCAACCCTGTAGGGGCCCGTGATCCCCGCCAGGGGGCACCCCCATGCCTGAAGGACCTGGAACCCCAACTCTTCTGCCACACCAGGAAGTGTTGGGGGAAAGAAGACTGGGAACACCCGGACGGCTTCCGGGAGCACAGCCGGCATTTCCGCCACGCAGGGGAGTGGCCAGGGAGTGTCGGGAATCACCTGGAGCCCATCCGGGTAATTATAAAAGGGGCCACCTCCCTGCAGAGAAGGACTGGAGTCGGGTGAAGAGTGGACAAGGTTTCGAAGGTTTGACTTTAAAATTCTGCTTATGGTTTATAAAGCCTTAAATAATCTTGCCCCATCTTATATATCGGAATGTCTGACATCTTATATTCCAAATCGTAACCTCAGATCCTCAAATGAGTGTCTCCTTAGAATTCCAAGAGCAAAACTTAAAAGAAGTGGTGAGGCGGCCTTCTGCTGTTATGCACCTAAAATCTGGAATAGCCTGCCAGTAGGAATTCGCCAGGCTAATACAGTGGAGCACTTCAAAAAACTGCTGAAAACACATTATTTTAACATGGCTTTCTCATAACTTCACTTTAATTTAATCCTGATACTCTGTATATTCAATTCATTATAACAACTATTCATGGTGCTCTAAAATCTGTACTAACCCCTACTCGCTCTTCTGTTTCTTTTTCCGGTTTCTGTGCCACAACCATCTATTCAAAGCACCGTGATGTTCCAACATTGATGGATTAAAAGCCAGAAGTTTGCATGACCATCATCATCAAGTCCTTCCGTGAGAACCCTAAATACAAAGAGGACTGTTCATTTATGTGAGGTAGAATGCCCAGAGGGGACTGGGTGGTCTTGTGGCCTGGAACCCCTGCAGATTTGATTTTTTTTCTCCAGCCGTCTGGAGTTTTTTTTTTTTGTTTTTTCTGTCTCCCCTGGCCATCGGACCTTACTCTTATTCTATGTTAACTAATATTGTCTAATTTTAATTTCTTACTTTGTCTTTTATTTTTCTTTTCTTCATTATGTAAAGCACTTTGAGCTACTTTTCTGTATGAAAATGTGCTATATAAATAAATGTTGTTGTTGTTGTTGAATTAGATGATCTACAAGTCTCCGACTTAAAGTTTAAATCTGAACAATATATTCAATCTCTTTTTGCTGTTCCGTTATTTCACCAAGTAATAATTTCCAATTGTTTGTGCTAATGTGATCTTTACTATCAGTTTTTTGAGACTTTTGAATTTTAGTACTTTCATTATCTCTAACCTGCTCTGCATGTGTATTGCGCCAATGTTTTTGAGTTCTTTACGATGTTCTACTTTGTCATCTACTCTTTGTCTTTTATTTCCTGCTCCAGATGTAGTTAAATCTCTTGTCACAAATTCCCGTCTTGCGGGATATGAAAGTATCTCTCTGAAAAAGTCACATCTCATCCCACCGTAGGTGTCCTCTGTCTCTTGTATAGGACTGCTGTACCTAATTAATAATGTAATTTTATAACCTGCTTTAGAGTTAGGAGAGTTTGGGGAGGGCTGGATGGTGGGGTCACAGCTTATCCCAGCACATTAATGACAAGGCAGGACTCAGCCATGTGGTGTCAGTCCATTGTAGTGCCCACTTATGCACAGAGGTACCCACACATGAGACCAATTCTGAATCACCACTCAGCCATAGCATGCATAACTCTGAGGATGTGAGAGGAAAACAGTCACACGCACGTGGAGAACATACACTGTCCACAAAGACAACAAACAGGTGTATGCAGCAAACAACATCCGTGAGGCAGCAGGGCCATCTCTTGTGCCCCTGTGTACCCACTTATTTTATTATACACTTTGAAAATATAAGATTGAGTTCTATCAGTAAGATGCATCTCAGAAAAATAGATTATTGAAGGAAACATTCTAAAAACTACCATTAGGTTGCGCCATCACGCGTTCCTAACCATAGAATATCATTCAAAACATAAAGCGCATTTCTGAATATGACTGGGCGTGGCCTGCTAGAGGCGGCTGCGGTGAAACGAAAGCAGGTTACTGTATTTAGAGGTACTTTAAAGAAGTGAAAGTATACGCGGAGAAAACCAGGGGTATACATTACTTGTAGCGCTGGAGACGTTCAGCAAATGACAAGTTTTATATTTTCTTCATTTTAAGGTAAGGACCAGCGACAGCCAAGTAACAATAAACTGGATAAATGTTACTGTAAAAAAATAAATAAATAAAAGCCGGCTTAATGACCTTATGTTAAGAACGTTTGCTGCCGTTTTGGACTTTGTTGCAGAAGTTGTTAGTGCGTCGCGCTTTAAGCTTATTAGCACTTGACAGAAATGTGAATTTCCGGCCGAAATATTTGCCTTTCCCTTTAAATTCGAGGTGCAAAGTGGAGCAGACAGGATAGTAAATCAAGCAAGTAACCACCCAAATAACAAACACTACTGTATTTTAAAATCGTGCGCTTCACAAAGTAATTCAGTTTGTTCTGTGTGTTTTCTTTTCCTTTTTTCTCAACACCTAACAACTTAACGTTGCACAATATCAAGGTGACGAACACAACTGTCTTTATTATGAAGGAATCGAAGCCGACCAGGAGCCACGCGTCACTCCTAAGAGCTCATCGCCGGGCCGACACTAACCTTTAGCCCTTCGTTGACGTTCTGTAGTTCTGTCGCACGGGCAGTAAGGATGGAATAATTGAGTCTGTCAGCTAAATTTATGTAGAAAAGAGCGCTGTGTAAATGTGTCTGGTGTTATACGTGCTCCCTGTGCCGGCATGTGACATGACGGTGCTGTACGATCATGTCATATCTTTTTAAAAAGTTTGCACACTTGCTTAACGGGTTTTTCTGCCATAGGCTTGGGCGACTTAAATACTTTAAATTCAATTAAAGAAAGCACGTAAGAAAAACTTTTTTTTTTAATTTATTTGTTTGTTTGTTTATTATTCTGAGTTTCACTCTGTTGTCTATCAATGGATATTTAACCGTGACGAGGAGTATACCCTGTAATTCAAAAAATGTGACAAGCAAATCTGAGTGATGTCAAAGTCTGATCCAGCATTTCACTGAACCCTGAAAATGAAAATGCTGGAGACTCCAAAGTGGCCGAGTCTGAATGTGAATCAATGTGCCCAGAGACTGACTGGTTCCTCTGTAGTTTTTGGATCCTTTCTTGCACATTAGGCTACTGGAGTAGTTTCTGGTTCTCTAAAAGTTCCAGTTTCTGTGTGGACGTTTCCCTAAAGTATAAAATCTTTAAAACTTTTGATGTGAAAAGGCATTTCTCCAAAACAACACTGGGTTGACTTTTGAAGGTTCACAAAGTATTACTTCCTACCACCATAAAGTTCAGTAATCTCAGAACTGGTATAGACGGAAGCACTCTGGCGCAGTTGTTAGTATTTCTTAAACCGAGACTTGTTTCGCTGTCTATAGTTTCCAAACATTGAAATCAGCTCTTGTTCATGTTCACGCTTTTATGCTGGTATCACACTACATGATTTTACTAGCAATTTTCAGTTGAAGCCTTCATTTACAACTTCACACCAGTCATGAAGTGTGGCATTCCCAACAATTCAGTCATAGAGCTTAGTTTTTCTGTTAGATATGATTTTCACTATTTGATTAATTTATTGAATGGTTTATATTCTTGTTAACTGTTAGCTTTTGCCCTTTCCACTCTCAGAAAGCATTTTAATTAAAGCCTCTTGATCTGTGACCCAGTCCCATTGTTACTTTTGCACAAGTATTCATTATTAAGAGTATTACTCTGAAACATCGGGTGGCACAGTGACGCAGTGGTAGCGCTGCTGCCACACAGTAAGGAGCCCAGGGTTCACATCTCGGGTCCTCCCTGCATGTTATTATGTTAAAATGGATAGTGATATCTCCACCTGGCATCTAATTTTCTTGAATCATACCAAAAAGACGAATATAACCTGCAGAAACTTGGGGATTTCTCTCAATATGACTATACAGCTCACGTATATTATGATTTCTCTTGACTGAAAAATCGCACCTTTACCACTCACACAAAGCCACTCTCCTGGTTTATGAGGAACAGCGCTTCCACCTCTACTGCTGTATGGAAAACCTAGAACTGCTGAAATACATTCTCACTTGTGTATGGGAGTTTTAGCCTGCACTTGTTCAACTTTTCTGGAGTTTGAATTTTAGCTATGCTCACCAATAAGCCTGAGCCACCTAACAACATCTACTTCAGTGTTTCTCAGCCTTTAAGTATTTGTGACCCGAGTTTTCATAACAGTTTTAATCGTGCCCCCTAATGTTTTTTTAAAAGGAGATGGACTGTTGTATGGAGTAAGATTTCTTCCTCACATGTTTAGGCCTGCAGATGAGGCATGCATAAATGAACCATAGCTGGAAGCAAATCTCACCATTGAGGCTCTTCAAGAACTTTTTTCTGATGCTCTTGATACAAAAACCATGATTTTACAAAATGGGATGGCACTGGAAATGTTTTTGGCAGCCCAGGGTGGTACCTGCAGGAAACAGAAATGTTGCTCCTACACCCTGGACTCTTCTCACAATATACTGATATCTGATCTGGCTTATCAAATTCTCCACACAGCTGATCCAGTTTTAAAGGCCTGATGTTGGTTTAAATCCAGGACAATCGCAAGCCCAGACACTCAGAATCCTCGCTCAGTCTCTTGAGCGCCCCGATTAGAGCCTCCATTGACTCCACGAAGATCACAGAATCGTCAGCAAAGTCAAAATCCGTGAATCTTTCTTCACCAACAGATGCCCCACAGCCGCTGGACCCCACAACCTTGCCCAACAGTTTGGCTGAAAGCAGTATTTGTTGCTTTAATAACTTTTGTAATTTGGTTATATTGCCTAATCACTTGAACTGCCTTATGCTAATGTACAGCTGCCTGATTCAAATGCTTGAGGTAAATGTTTATTGATTATTATTGTACTAGCAGAACAAAAGGCATAGGGACTGTCAGAGATAATTTCTTTTGCTAAATATGATTTTCACTATTTGATTATATATTGATTTTGAATGACTTATATTCTTGTTAACTGTTAGCTTTTCCCTTTAGCACTCTTAGAAAGCATTTAATTAAAGCCTCTTGGTCTGTGACCCAGTCCCACTATTATTTTTTCACATATTTAGGTATTGATAAGAGAATCATAGTGTAGCAGAATTCTAACTCCAAGGGTCCATTTGTCAGTAATTTGCAAGGACATGAGAAATGCCCACTAATCATGCACTTCTGTAATTAAGTGTGTACTTAAAAAGTGTAATCAACATCTGTAATTCAGTTGTCTCCTTCTGGTTATTATGGTATCTCTATGCGAGTGTCAATAATAAGAGCATTTTTTCCCATCGTGAACAGGCTTCATGAATTAGAGTTTAACATGCACTCCAACTTACCGCTATCCTGATTTGGCCGAAAAACAGATATCTAGTTTCTAGAGTTAAACCGGGAGATGCCTGCAAAAGGCAAAACAAATGAAAATAAAAATAAAATGAAGTGACTGAAACCCAAATGAGAGGCAAAAATCACAGTCAATAATCGGGCAAGAACTTGAAAACCAGGTAAAATATGAAAAATGATCACAAAGAGAATTCATAAAGTTTTGGAAGGTTTAATCTGCTGATTGGGTAAGGCTTATGCCAGCGGTTCTCAAACTGTGGGGTGTGCCCCCCTGGTGCAAAGTAACAAAAAAAGGGGCCTTGAATGTTTCCATATGTGGCGTAATTTCGCTATTCGTAGGGAAATTTTAAACTTGTAGCGGTGTATCAGCAGCAAAAAATATAGGAATAATTTTTATTAGGGTTTCAAAAAAACGTTAGGGGGGCGCGATTAAAACTGTTATGAAAACTCGGGTTGTTAATACTTAAAGGTTGAGAAACGCTGGCTTATGCAAAGGATGACCTTTTATCCTGTCTGCTGAATAATTCATGGTCACGATCCTGGAGACCACATCCCTAGAAATGCGATCCTGACAATAGTACACAAAAATGCTTTCCATAACAGTAAATGAATTTCCCCTTGGGATTAATAAAGTCTATCTATCTATCTATCTATCTATCTATCTATCTATCTATCTATCTATCTATCTATCTATCTATCTATCTATCTATCTATCTATCTATCTATCTATCTATCTATCTATCTATCTATCTAAAAGGCTATAATATCTCCAATTTCAGCCACAACAAAATCAAACCAGTTTGAGTTTGTCATGATTCATTGGGGTCCATAGAGCTGACAACTGGAACCCTACCCCTAACCCTAACACCCCATAATGACAACGTGAAAAAAGTTTACTTGAGATTTTTGAAAATTTATTAAAAATAAAAAAATTGAGAAAGCACATGTACATAAGTATTCACAGCCTTTGCCATGAGCTCGAAATTGAGCTCAGGTGCATCCTGTTACCCCTGATCATCCTTGAGATGTTTCTGCAGCTTAACTGGAGTCCACCTGTGGTAAATTCAGTTGGTTGGACATGATTTGGAAAGGCACACACCTGTCTATATAAGGTCCCACAGTTGACAGTTCATGTCAGAGCACAAACCAAGCATGAAGTCAAAGGAATTGTCTCAAGGCACAAATCTGGGGAAGGTTACAGAAAAAATTCTGCTGCTTTTAAGGTCCCAATGAGCACAGTGGCCTCCATCATCCGTAAGTGGAAGAAGTTCGAAACCACCAGGACTCTTCCTAGAGCTGGCCGGCCATCTAAACTGAGCGATCGGGGGAGAAGGGCCTTAGTCAGGGAGGTGACCAAGAACCTGATGGTCACTCTGTCAGAGCTCCAGAGGTCCTCTGTGGAGAGAGGAGAACCTTCCAGAAGGACAACCATCTCTGCAGCAATCCACCAATCAGGCCTGTGTGGTAGTGTGGCCAAACGGAAGCCACTCCTTAGTAAAAAGCACATGGCAGCCCGCCTGGAGTTAGCCAAAGGCACCTGAAGGACTCTCAGACCAGGAGAAAGAAAATTCTCTGGTCTGATGAGACAAAGATTGAACTCTTTGGTGTGAATGCCAGTCGTCACGTTTGGAGGAAACCTGGCACCATCCCTACAGTGAAGCATGGTGTTGGCAGCATCATGCTGTGGGGATGTTTTTCAGCGGCAGGAACTGGGAGACTAGTCAGGATAAAGGGAAAGATGACTGCAGCAATGTACAGAGACATCCTGGATGAAAACCTGCTCCAGAGCGCTCTTGACCTCAGACTGGGGCGATGGTTCATCTTTCAGCAGGACAACGACCCTAAGCACACAGCCAAGATATCAAAGGAGTGGCTTCAGGACAACTCTATGAATGTCCTTGAGTGGCCCAGCCAGAGCCCAGACATGAATCCGATTGAACATCTCTGGAGAGATCTTAAAATGGCTGTGCACCGACGCTTCCCATCCAACCTGATGGAGCTTGAGAGGTGCTGCAAAGAGGAATGGGCGAAACTGGCCAAGGATAGATGTGAAACTGGCCAAGGATAGATGTGAAACTGGCCAAGGATAGATGTGCCAAGCTTGTGGCATCATATTCAACAAGACTTGAGTCTGTAATTGCTGCCAAATGTGCATCGACAAAGTATTGAGCAAAGGCTGCGAATACTTATGTACATGGGATTTCTCAGTTTTTTTTACTTTTAATAAATTTGCAAAAACCTCAAGTAAACTTTTTTCATGTTGTCATTTATGGGGTGTTGTGTGCAAAATTCTGAGGAAAATAATGAATTTAATCCATTTTGGAATAAGGCTGTAACATAACAAAATCTGGAAAAAGTGCTGCACTGTGAATACTTTCCGGATGCACTGTATAAAGAAGAAAGGTGGGTGTTCTGAACCATACAAAAAGAAAGAGGCTTGGCGTTCCAGTGTTTCATGTTTGCTGTGTCACTATAGAAGGAAAGAAAGTAAATGACAGGATGAGCCTGCAGCTGAGCTCACCAAACCTGGAAAACATTCATACAGGCACCAGTGCTGTCAAAAAGCACTGGTAATTGGAAATCTGAAACTGCGCTTAAACATCACATAATCGTCGTCTCCAGTAATAATAATAATTCTTTGCATTTATATAGCACTTTTCTCACTACTTAAAGCGCTCAGCAATTGCAGGTTAAGGGCCTTGCTCAAGGGCCCAACAAAGCAGAGTCACTCTTGGCATTTGCATTATTTGAACCAGCAACCTTCCGATTACCAGTGCAGATCCCTAGCCCCAGAGCCACCACTCCACCTACAATGTGAATGTATAATCTGACTTCCTCAAGGCAGTAGGTTCCAGTAACTGTAATGTTTAACTCTGCCATACTCTCCGACATAAAGCCAAGAAGTATGCCCCTGACCTAAGCTGTACATAATCTAAACATGTCTGACTGATGTGTAACTTATTAAATGACTGCCTGTGGTCAGTATGAGCAACTCAGTGGATTCAGCATCCTCGGCACTAGTATTCCACATATTCTTCCTGTTTCTGTGTGGACTTTTCTCCAGGTACTGTAGTTTTCTCACCGTCAGGATTACACTGGAGCTCCAACGTAGTCTTTTGTGTTGATTTATTTTCAGTGTTTTGCTTTTTTATGTTATTTGTTTGACTAGGTGTTCATATGAGTTTTTTGATTTGTTTGAAATTCAAATATTATTCATAATTTTTTGTGTTATATGTGTTGTAATGTGTATTTTGTAATAATTATTTTGCTTTCTTTTTGCTTTTTAGCATTGAAGCCAAAGGAGGCAGGTCCTCCTATTCCTGCAGGTCAGCGATCATTAGGGGAGACACCTAGGCAGACCTTGAGCTCCAGTCTGATTTCTCTCTTTGTCTGCAGCTGAATGAAAAGGTACTTAATAACTGTTGTATTTAAGGTGATACTTAGCTATAGTTTAGTCTTTGAGGAAAGGCAAAATATTTTTAGAATCACTGGGAATTTCTTTTCTTAATGTTCTGTGTATTTAAATCATTTTTGATTCCTACATTTACAGTTAAAGATGTTACACTGTCTAATTTATTCTTAGGACTAATTCTGGTAGATATTTTAAAATTATTATTTATTTATTTGTTTATTGATTTTTATTACTATCACTATTACAGTAGTGCCCAAATATCTGCAGGTGACATGTTCCTAGATGTACTGTACCACAGAAGCTGAGAACTGTGTATAGTAGTGAACCCTACATATAAGTCATATTTAATTTACATAGATATCCATCCATCCATCCATTGTCCAACTCGCTGAATCCGAACACAGGGTCACGGAGGTCTGCTGGAGCCAATCCCAGCCAACACAGGGCACAAGGCAGGAACCAATCCTGGGCAGGGTGCCAACCCACCGCAGACATAGATATCTATGATATTTAATTAATACATTATGCTCAATATGACATTACATACATCAAATAATAATAAAATACATTGTACATTATTATACTTGTGCTCTCTCTCCCTTTATCTCTGTCTCTTAAATGAATGTGTCAGAGCAGTAAAAATGTCAGTGCTCAGAGGCAGACCCCACGTGCTGCAGGTGCATGCTGGGTTTTCGCCACACGCTGCACACAGAATGCAGCAATGCAAACATAGCACCATGTATGAAAAGTGGTGAAATGTTTGCTCAAAATTGTGCACAAATTGAAAATGATGAATTCTTTAACTCTAGAATTTTGTATTTAATTTTTTCAGGCCACTGTAAACCACAAAAAACTAAAACCGCAGAAACCAAATCCATGGATATGGGGATTCTGTAGTATTGTTAGTGTTTGTTGATGTTGCTGTTGTTATTGTCTGTTGCTTAAGAAATATCTTTATTTACTGTAATAAGGTTCTTGAGGCTGATCCTCCAATTAGCTGTGAACCACCCAGTCTCACTGAGATTGCACAGGTAGTGAACCAGCTGAGGAGAGGAAAGGCTGCAGGGATCTGTAGTATCCGGGGTGAACTTCTCCAGGCTGGTGGTAAGGCTGTCCTCCTGGCATTGCATGCAATCTTTGCTTCCATTTGGGAGACTGGCATCATCCCAACTGACTGGAAAATGGGACTTGTCGTCCCTATCTGGAAAGGGAAGGGTGATCGCCTGGATTGCAGCAACGACAGGGGGATAACACTGCTCTCGGTGCCCGGGTAAGGTCCTTGCTAGGGTCGTCCTCAATAGGATCCATGATCACTTGCTCACCTACCAGCAACCGGAACAGTCTGGTTTTACTCCTAAGAAGTCTACCATCGTCCACATCCTGGCACTGAGGGTGCTCATGGAGCACAAACGCGAATATCGGCAGAGTTTCTTTGCAGCCTTTGTCGATTTTCGTGAAGCGTTCGACTCAGTTGACCGAGCTGCCCTGTGGAATATCCTGAGGGTTTGCCGGATCCCCTCGTGGTTGCTGAATATCATGACCAGCCTGTACACTGGTACTGTGAGTGCTGTGCAGAGTGGAGGCAGGACCTCTGCGTTTTTTCCCAGTTGATTCTGGGGTTCATCAGGGGTGTGTTTTTTGCTCCTACTCTGTTCAATGCTTGTATTGACTGGGTGTTGGGCAAGGTCGTGGGGTCCAGCGGCTGTGGGGCATCTGTTGGTGAAGAAAGATTCACTGATCTTGACTTTGCTGACGATGCTGTGATCTTCGTGGAGTCAATGGAGGCTCTGATCAGGGTGCTCAAAAGACTGAGCAGGGAGTCTGAGTGTTTGGGCTTGAGAATGTCCTGGATAAAAACCAAGATCCAGGCCTTTAATGACCTCTTGGGCACAACCATTAGCAGTGTGTATGTCTGCGGAGAGAGTGTCGACCTTGTTGAGAGGTTTACTTACTTTGGCAGTGACATTCATGACTCTGGTGACTCTCTTATGAAGCCAATAGACGGAATGGGAGAGCATGGGGGGTCATGGGGTCACTGGAAAGGGGTGTGTGCTGCTCCTGATATCTCTGCAAAAGGACAAAGGTCCAAGTCTTTAGTGTCCTGGTGCTTCCTGTCTTGCTATATGTTTGCAAGACATGGATGCTATCCAGTGACCTGAGATGAAGACTGGACTCCTTTGGTGCTGTGTCTCTCCGGAAAATCTTTGGGTATCACTAGTTTGACTTTGTGTCGAATGAGCGGTTGCTCATGGAGTCCTGAATGATGCACATTACCTGCATTGTGGGGGAGCATCAGTTACGGCACTAAGGCCATGTGGCGTGTTCCCCCGAGGGTGATCCGGCTCATAAGATCCTCATTGTTGGGGACCTGAGTGGCTGGACCAGGCCAAGGGGTCGCCCATGTAACACCTGGCTGCGGCAGATAGAAGGTCATTTCCGAAGGGTGGGACTGGACCACGTGTCTGCCTGGGTGTTTGCCAACCGGGATCCCGAGTTGTTTCATCGTGTAGTGGGTGCGGCAATGCACTGTACCAGTGCATGCTCCCCAACTTGACTTGACTTGACTGTAATAAATCACGGTGCTTCCCTTGTGTCAGTAGCTGTTTGGACACATGGTCATAGTGATAAAAGCATGTTTCATTGTCAGTTCTAAAATGCTTGTTATGTGTCCCAAATTTTGAAATTTGACATCTTCTGTGGAACACTGGATGTGGTGATGCTTCATTTAAGAAGTCAACATTTTATAAATCTAATGTGCACTGAACCTAACTCACTGCAGTTCTACTACCTTATGCACCATCACGTTTTAATTCCCCATTATGATTTGGTTCACTGCAGCAACATTTTCTTCCATGGTCAGCGTCAAATGGGCTGAACAGACGTTTGGTAATCCTAGAAAGACAATGTATTACTTGAGATGGAAAATCACTAGACAGAGATGAAACAAATCTGCCCAGAGGAAAGACAAGCCATAAATATTTTCATTGTTTGATGGCAGGTTTGGCACATTTAATTCCAGATGCCTACATTTAATATGTGTTATCAGAAAATGGCCTTCACTAGAAGGGTTTTTGATTCTCCATCTCTGCCGATTGTTTTATAATTTGAAGTCTGTAATTCTAAACTTTTATGTTTGGACTTTCAGAAAATTTGAAACATGTACAAAAATACCAAGAATGTTAATGGAGACCCAAACCTGGAGGTAAGGTTTTGTTTGTTTAGGTACTAAATATTTAAAATTGCAAATGACAAACAATTTTCAAGCAAGGTTATACGTTCTACATGTCTGATCATCTTGATTCCTAAATTATGATATTCTTTATTTTATTGTATACTTTAGTCATACATTTTCTTCGCTCTTTCATCATCAGAAGGGTTAATGCTCTGATATTCTGAAAGCAATACATCCATCTATTTCCAACAAAAGGTTATTCATAAACAGCACTGAAAGTTCATCACGACACATTCATTTCTCAAATCTCTCCTTCCTATGATGATTTTTCCAGCCTGCACAACTTAGATTGTGAAAAGAAAAGGACATCTCAGGAAACGCTGCATTTCTATAAGTGTATTGTGAGGTGGTACACATTGCCTGACAACCAGGCTCTTATGTCTCAAGGCTACTGCTAGTCTAAAAACACCCACACACTCTTGAACACAGGCAGCAAAGGACAAAACAGAGAAAAGCAAATGTAGTCGCTAATCAGTTTCTTAGTGAGCCTGAATGTTACTGATTAAATGGAATAACTTGACTGTGTTAGGTTAAGAACAAGAGAGAAAAACAGAATTAGATAGATAGATAGATAGATAGATAGATAGATAGATAGATAGATAGATAGATAGATAGATAGATAGATAGATAGATAGATAGATAGATAGATAGATAGATAGATAGATAGATAGATAGATAGATAGATAAGATAGATAGATAGATAGATAGATAGATAGATAGATTACTTTGTTGTAGATTTAATTTTAAATTTATAAATTTGCCAGTTTTGCTTATCAATGAACACTTGATAACTCAAAGTGAAAACACACTTTCAGAAATGTTTGCAAATTTATCCATCCATCCATCCAATTTCCAACCCGCTGAATCTGAACACAGGGGTCACGGGGGTCTGCTGGAGCCAATCCAGCCAACACAAGGCACAAGGCAGGCCAATCCCGGGCAGGGTGCCAACCCACCGCAGGACACACACAAACACACCCACACCCCAAGCACACACCAGGGCCAATTAGAATCTCCAATCCACCTAACCTGCATGTCTTTGGACTGTGGGAGGAAACCGGAGCGCCCGGAGGAAACCCACGCAGACACGGGAGAACATGCAAACTTCACGCAGGTAGGACCTGGGAAGAGAACCCAGGTTGCAAATTTATTAAAAATCAAAACCTTTGTTGTGGAATAAAAGCATATACTGTAAATTCTCTTCTGTGGAAATCCAGATGGTGTTCAGGTTGTCCTGTTTGCTTCACTGATCCTTGAGATGCGTCTCTAACTTGATTGGAGTCCGCCTGTGGACATCACTTAGAAAGGCACACATGTATCTGTGTAAAGAGGGTCCCACAATTCACGCTGCATGTCAGGACAAAAACCAAGCCATGAAGTACAAGGATCTCTCTGTAAAATTTAGTGATCAAATTGTGATGAGGAATACATCTGGACAAGGGGATTAAACAATTTCTAAAGCTTTGAGCGTTCCCAGGAGCAGAGGGTCCTTAATAATCATGAAATGGAAGAAGTTTGGAGCCTATGCCTCCTATGTTTTTCCAAGAATATCCATGTAAAGTACAAACAAGTGTATAGGTGTGTGTATATAGCTATACTGTATATATGTATGTAAAATAAAAAAAATGTATGTTGTGTAGATAACTTAAGGGTGAGTGTTTACAAAACATTACCTTACATTGTATTAATAGCAGATAAGAAGCAGATTTAATAATAAATTGATAAGTTGAATCTGAGGGTTTTTCTTGAGTAGGTTAGATGTGCCTCCCTCATTACATTCTGAATAAGAGGCCAGTTTAGTGGTGAAATGGCTGCATTTATAACATTTTTGAATACCACTGTTGGTGCTCTCTCCTGTAATAATAAAAAGGCTTGCAGTGATGTCTGTGAACCTCAGTCCCCCCTACCCCCCCATATTGTACATGCTTTCAGTATTTCATGGATTCAGTTGCTCAACAAGCTATCCAGTTCATTCATGTGGGATTAAACAACAATTTATGAAGCCACAGTAAACCTGGAAATCCAAAGAGACAGCATTCATGGTTCCAGTCCAGCAAGTGTTTATTGCCAATTATGGAATCAAATCAGTCACAAAAAGAACACATTTTCAGCTGAGCAGTGTAAATGACGGACGGGAAATGTGCATTTCAGCCAGCAATGACAATGGGCCAGCACTTTAAAAACACAGAAACATCTGCTTTCCTACCTTAATCCATTACATACACACACCTGGGCAATGCCAGATATCCCACTAATTTCTATTTGAATTACATTACAAAATTGTGTCGAACTGTCTCTGTAAAGTTCTTTGGTATAATGCTACCCATAATTTAGATTTATTTACGTATGTAGCTGATAAGTTTATGATAAGCAAATTACAGATGAGCTGCATCCATTTTTAGTTAATGAAGTTAAAGCCTGAAATTCCACTCATGAGGTTTAGAGTCTACAAAAGCATGAACTAATTTTTCAGCATCTTGCAATGTTATAAGAGATCTAACTTTTGCTATATTTCTTAAGTGAAAAAATGCTGTCCTAGTGATCTGATTAATATGTGATTTAAAATTCAGGTCACAGTCAGCAGTTACCCCTAAATTCTTTACCTCCGTCTTGACTTTTAATCCTAATGCATCAACTTTATTTTTAATAACCTCATTATAGCCATTGTTGCCAATCACTAAAATTTCTGTTTTCTCTTTATTTAGTTTGAGAAAATTACTACTCATCCATTCAGAAACACAAGTAAGACACTCTGTCAGTGAATCTGAGATTGATGGCACCTTCATCCACCATCTTGTCACCTAGACACATTCTCTTGTCAGTATGATCACAGGAGTTTCTTTTGTTTTCCAAATCCTGTTCATGTGTGCCATAAGGTCAGCCAGAAAGGAGGGCTTTCAGCACAGTCAATGTGGATCAGGCCACGGTGCCCCCATACACTGAGTTGGTGTGTTTGTGCTAAGTGTCACATCTTCTTCTTCTTCTTCTCTGTAGGAAGAGGCCCTTTTACAAGACAGCAGCTATTTCTACAGACCGCAGGTTTGTTTGTTTTTCTTCCTCATTTTTTTAAAGTGTTAATGTCTTAGAAATTAAGTCAGTGACTTCCTTGTTTTTATAGTGATGTGAAAAATTATACATGAAGTGATTTCTGAAAAATGTTTATGATAAATTCTTGTTCAGCATGGGCAGACTTTCTGACAGCTCCACCCTATAGGTGCCTAACAGAAATAAAATGAGCCTGCACACTTTTTCTGCTGCGTCATTTTAGTTCACACCCATCTTCTTCTTCTTGTTTTTGGCTGCTCCTGTTAGGGGTTGCCACAGTGGATAGTTCACAGCCATCTATTAATGGAAACTTTTTTCACAGTAAAGTCAATTTAAAAAAATGAACAACCTTCTGCTTAAAATAACTGAACAGTAGATAGATAGATAGATAGATAGATAGATAGATAGATAGATAGATAGACAGACAGACAGACAGACAGACAGACAGACAGACAGACAGACAGACAGACAGATAGATAGATAGATAGATAGATAGATAGATAGATAGATAGATAGATAGATAGATAGATAGATAGATAGATAGATAGATAGATAGATAGATCATGCTTTATTTGTACCAAGGAGACATTTAGCAACTGTTGATTTTTATTGTATCCTATTCTAAAGGATAGATGATCTTTTCGTGCTGTTTTAATTTAAATGAGTTCTTTGTGACTTTCACTTGTGTCTTCCTCTTTAGTAAAACCCCAGACTCTGGACACAATCGGACAGCTTAATGATTTTAACTTTAAGAGTACAGTACCTGGTAACTTTAGGGGCGGCACGGTGGCACAGTGCCTCGTAGTTAGGAGACCTGGGTTCTCCCCGTGTCTGCGTGGGTTTCCTCCCACAGTCCAAAGACATGCAGGTTAGGTGCATTGGTGATTCCAAATTGTCTCTAGTGCGTCCTTGGTGTGTGTGTGTGTGTGTGTGTGTGCCCTGTGGTGGGCTGGCGCCCTGCCCAGGGTTTGTTTCCTGCCTTGCGCACTGTGTTGGCTGGGATTGGCTCTAGCAGACCCCCGTGACCCTGTAGTTTGGATATAGCGGGTTGGATAATGGATGGATGGTAACTTAATGTCACATTTATTTTCTTTGACAGGACAATATTAGCCTATTGGACTGGCACTATTCGGAGGATTGTAAGTTATTATTTATAAGAAGATGTTCTATTTTTGTCTGTCTTACAACTTATTCTATGGGACAGTTCTGTCCATAATCATTTCTTTCATTTCTTCAGTCTTCAAACTCTACTAATTTCTCTAACTTATTTGAATTTGATGTATTTCTTAAGCAAATATATTGTAGCAATCAGTGTGGCAAAACAAAAAAGAATAGCAAACCTAACACATAATATATGTATATATTTATAGACTGTTTAAAGAAATGACTCTTAATATACCCAAATATTAATAATTACAGTAAGCAGACTTCAATAAAAATATCAATCAAAGAACACTTGAATAAGCAGAGGGGTGACAGAGGGCACACCGTGGGTTTGAACTGGCACCCAATTTCACTGACCAGACTCAGGATTCAAACCCAGCATGGTGGATCCAAGAGGCATCTGCAGTAACGATTGCTCCAGCATTTATTTCAGTGCCTATAAAAAGTATTCAACCCTTCATGTCAGGATTGAGCAGATGCATCTATGATAGTCTTGAGTCTGTGTGCAGGTCCCTCTGTCTCTGTTAGTTTTCTGCATCTGCACACTGTCATTTTCTTATTCTTCTTTTCTAAACTGCTCAGTCTCCGTTGGGCTGCATGTTCATTGTGAGTGAGCAGTGTTTTCTAAGTCCTGACACAAATTCTCAATTGGATTGAGCTCTGGATTCTGATGCAGCTACTTCAGGACATTCACATTGTTGTTTTAAGCCATTGTTGTGTATCTTTGGCTTTATTCTTGGAGTCATTGTCTTACTGGAAAACAAATAATTTCCCAGAGGTTCAGATTCCTTGAAGACTACAACAGATTTTACTCCAGGATTTTACTGCATTCGTTTTTCCCTCATGAGAAGGATCCCTTTAACATGATGCTGCTGTCACCACACTTCACAGTGAGAACGGTGTGGTTGTGATAATGTGCAGTATTTGGATTACACCCAACTTGCTGTTTAATCTGTTGGTCAAAAAACTACATTTTAGACTCATCAGACCATAGAACTTTCTTCCAACTAACTTTATAGAAGTGCTATTTGAAGCCCATTTGGAGCCCTGGGCAGTATGCAGTGATGTCACCCCTTGCTGTCCACAGTGTGTAGTCGGCATTATTAGCATTTAATGACCTGTGTGTCCATCTAGTGCACACCCCTTCAGTACCACAAACAGTGTCCCTTTTTATATATATAATAGACTTTAAGGAGCGTGCACCCCATAGTATACAAAATGTTCACACTTTAACTTTTATAAATGGAGCCTATTGGGTAAAAGCACTCACTCAGTGTCATAAGAGTTCAATGACCCTAGGGGTACCCATTTGTGTCCAGAGTGTCTGCTTCTTAACTCTCATAAATGGCACCCCACAGATAACGCCACCCCAGATGGCCACCTATGTTGCCTGTTGAATTGACCAACTCCGGTTCACAGTTCCTTATGTGCCTTCTGGCAGACTTTGGCCAAGATGACCTGTGCATTTTTTTGTCTTTGCCACTATCCCATAAAGCTGCAACTGTGGAAGCACTGGACAAAAGCTCTAACATGCATAGTGTCTCTCCGATCTCAGCTGCTGTAGTTTGTAACTCCTTCTCATAGGTCTCTTGGTGGCCTCCCTCACTAGTCTTCGTCTTGCATCGTCACTCAGCTCCAGGCAGATGCACAGCTGTGCCATACTCCTCTTATTTCTTCATGATTGACTTCACTGGATAGTCAGTATTTTGGATATTTTCTTGTCTCCATCCCCTTCACATTGACAGGTGATCTCTGTTGAACTCATTATGGGACTTCTAAAACCGATTGGCTGCTATGGATGTATCATATTAAAAGGCGCAAATTCTTATAATCAGTTATTTTCTGTTTTGTATTTGCAATTATTTAAGACCACTTTACAGAGATCTGCTTTCAGTTCGAAATTAAAGAGTGTTTTTTCTGTTTGTCAGTGTCAAAAAAGCCAAATTTAATCCACTGTGATTCAATATTTTAAAACAACAAAATATGAAAACATCCAAATGGGTGAATACGTTTCATAGGCACTGTATATTATCTAACTGTATTTTATCTTTTCTAAGCACGGTGGCAGGTACCTATCCCAGCAAGCAGTCTCCTTACTGCAAGGCAGCAGTGCTTCCACTGCACTTTCGTGTCGTCCTTTTATATATACCAGTAATGGCGACTGCACAATAACATGCAGTGAATCCACTTGACTTGAGCATACATAGCTTTCATACTCTTTCTCTGTATGTTTACCATTTCTTTGCTCAGAGATTGATGTGCTTGCTGCTTCCTGAGCAGATCTTCTTTTCTCCACCCTAGCGGCCCACTTCTTCTCTTCTACCGTCAGCATCTTTTCGCGTTAAAACTGATTAAGTCAGTGTTTGTATTGACTACTTTGTTGATTATTTAGTATGCATGCACAGCACGGCCACCTTGTTGGCCACTGCCGAGACTAGATTCTACAATGAAATAAAAAAAATAAAAAGAGGAATAACCTTGGAGGTTAATCATCACCCAAAACGCGGATAGTAGACGTCACGTAGTATATGTGTACCAAATTTCAGGTCATTTGGTCAAATGGTTTTCGAGCTACAGGTGATTTAAAATCCTGGACAGATAAACGAACAGCCATGGTAGTGTAATATATAAGAAGATTATATTACTAGGGGGCTGTGCCCCCTGCTCGCTTTGCGTCTTCTGCTGCTCGTGGTGTGAAGAGAGGGGCTGAACACACCCCAAGGAGATGCAGTCACTCCTCCGAAACCCCATCTTAAACGGTGATATAATGGGAAACAAATACAGTTTTTTTTTTTACCTCCTCTTTGCACGATCAACTGCTGGCTTGCTGCTGCTGCTGTGTCACATGATCTGCATCTGCATGCGGCGCTTCGAACATTTAAAAGTCTGTACAGCAGCTATCCTTTTTGTCTCACTGCCTTGTCTCTCTTCTCCCCCAGACATTTTCTGCTCCTATTGGGGGTCCCGCTCCCGAGGCATGCCCCAATGAAGAGGATGATTTTCTGTTCTTTTAATTGAGAGACGGAACTGTAACCTCCGACTATATACAGAGCTTGATTCACTTCTCAAAGAGACTTATGTTTGTTTGAAGTGTTTGAATAACGTTTCTGTCTCTAAAATCTTCTGTGTATCTGTATAACTCTGTGACCTAAGCGTGACAGCGTATGAGGATTTCACTTTCACCAAACAACAAATCTTTTAATTCTCACGGATACGCCTCTTCATTGGGAAGAAAAACTACTGTTCCGTGATGGCAACACGAATTAGACGTTCTACAAGTCTCCGACTTAAAGTTTAAATCCGAACAATATATTTGATCTCTTTTCGCTGTTCCGTTATTTCACAGAGTAATAATTTCCACTTGTTTGCGTTAATGTGATCTTTACTATCAATTTTTTGAGACTTCCAAGTTTTCATTTTCCATTATCTCTAACCTGCTCTGCATGTGTATTGCGGCAACATTTTTGAATTCTTTACGGCATTCTACTTTGTCATCTACTCTTTGTCTTTTATTTCCGGCCCCGGGCCTGGTGAAATCTCTTGGCAGAAAGTCTCGCCTCGGGGGACATGAAAGTGTCTCTCTTCAAAAGATCACGTCTCATCCCAGGCTAAAAAGTCTCGTCTCCCAAGATTTTTTTATTATAATAGAGAGTCAGTCAATCATCGTCCAACCCGCTATATCCTAACACAGGGTCACGGGGGTCTGCTGGAACCAATCCCAGCCACCACAGGGCACAAGGCAGGAACAAATCCCAGGCAGGGCACCATCCCACCGCAGGGCACACACATGGGATAATTTGGGATCGCCAATGCACCTAACCAGCATGTCTTTGGACTGTGGGAGGAAACCCACACAGACACAGGGAGAATGCAAACTCCACGCAGGGAGGACCTGGGAAGCAAACCCAGGTCTCCTTACTGCGAGGCAGCAGCGCTACCACTGCGCCACTGTGCTGCCCATTATATTATATTATATTATATATATATATTATATTATATTATATTATATTATATTATATTATATTATATTATATTACTAGCAAAATACCCGCGCTTCGCAGCGGACAAGTAGTGTGTTAAAGAGGTTATGAAAAAAAAAAGGAAACATTTTAAAAATAGCGTAACATGATTGTCAATGTAATTGTGTTGTCATTGTTATGAGTGTTGCTGTCTTTTATATATATAATATACACACACACACATAAACATATATATACATATACATATACAGTATACATATATATACATATCTACCTATACACATATCTACATATACATATATCTACATATATATATACATATACACATCCACATATATATACAAACATACATACACACACACATATACATATATACATATACACATATACACATACATACACATACATATATATACACATACATACATACATACACACACACACATATATATATACACAGACACATATATATACATATATATTTACATAACTACATATATACACATATTTACATATATATACACATCTACATATATATACACATATATATACATATCTACATATATATATATATATATATATATCTAGACATACATACATACATACACATTATTATATATATATTATATATATAATTATATATATATTATATATATATATATTATATATATATATATATATTATACATATATATACACATATATACATATCTATATATATCTAGACATACATATATACATACATACATTGACATATATATATATATATATATATATATATATATATATATATATATATATATATATATATATATATATATATATATACATATCTACATATATATATATATATTATATATATATATCAAAATACCCACGCTTCACAGCGGCGATGTACTGCTTTAAAATTTTTATTAAGAAGAAAAGTAAACCTTTTTAAACTGAGGGAAAATGAATCAATAATTATTTGTTAAGGATTTCTTTGTATACCACGTTGTCAGTTCGCCCCTCTGGTTGTAATATGACCAAGCTGTGTGCTGAGCTTACTCTTCAGCATGCAACGTACAGTTGGCCATGTGAAAAGCAGTCCTGCCTCAAATCAATGCCAACCTTTTGTAGGGTCTGTCCCTGAGACTTATTAATTGTCATTGCGAAGCAGAGCCTTAGTGGAAATTGGAGGCGTTTGAATTGAAATGGGAGATCAGAGGGTATAACGGGGATGCGCGGAATAAAAACTCTCTCCCCTGAGCCACCGCCAGTAAAAATAGTTGCCTGAATGAGGTTCTTTTGCAGACACGTTACCTGAAGTCTCGTGCCGTCACAAAGTTTTGGTGGCTGTACGCAAATCCACAATCGGTTTCATATTGTTTTCGTACCTTATCAATTGTGTAATGTGTTTTTTGAACAGGTTTGATTCATCAAAGTGATCACTCCTGCTGCGTTCAGTCACTTCACGTGAGCCGCTCTCTTGTGTGATGCTGCGATGTCCACGGGTTTATTTAATGTTAGCTAAGACCCGGCAGTTAAAAGTTTCTCGCTACAGCAATTTTAACTCTGTTACAAAGTGATCCAAACTGTCGTTTATACCTCGTGTCTTCTCATTAAACTTGTATCTCGCGAATATGACATTGCAAACGGCAGCGGGTCAGTTCACGTGCTTACGTGGGAGGCGTGATGACGCGATATATTTTGATATATATCGAAATACCCGCGCATCGCAATGGCGAAGTACTGCTTTAAAATTTTTATTAAGAAGAAAAGTAAACCTTTTTAAACTGAGGGAAAATGAATCAATAATTGTTTGTTAAGGATCTCTTTGTATACCACGTTGTCAGTTCGCCCCTCCGGTTGTAATATGACCAAGCTGTGTGCTGAGCTTACTCTTGAGCATGAAATCTAATGTGGTTTGTGCCCTTCAGAATGAAAACAGTTTGCATTTACCTTTTTAATAAAAGGCGAGCTTTTAAGCCTGAGAAATCACCCCGTAAATGCACACGTTTAATTGCACATGTGTTAATATGTATGCTTACACAGTATTAAAAGACACTCAACAATTAACGTCATTTACCTTCGTTCCCGCGTTTGACTCGTGCTGTAAATCTCTTCCTTGTTTTCATTTCACGTGATTACGTAGGAGGCGTGATGACGCTATACATGACTCCGCCTCCTCCATTAGAGTATATGGACAAAAAACAGGTTTCCAGTTATGACCATTACGCTTAGAATTTCGAAATGAAACCTGCCTAACTTTTGTAAGTAAGCTGTAAGGAATGAGCCTGCCAAATTTCAGCCTTCTACCTACACGGGAAGTTGGAGAATTAGTGATGAGTGAGTGAGTGAGTGAGTGAGTGAGTGAGTGAGTGAGTGAGTGAGTGAGTGAGTGAGTGAGTGAGTGAGTGAGTGAGTCAGTCAGTCAGTCAGTCAGTCAGTCAGTCAGTCAGTCAGTCAGGGCTTTGCCTTTTATTAGTATAGATATCCTCTTTAATAAAATCCCTGTGTGCGTCCATGTGTCCGTGTGTGTGTGTCTTCTGGTGAAGTGCACATGCGCGGGGCTCTCTTTAATAAAGGACATCATTGCTGGGGAGAGTGCTGATTGGGTATTCGCGGTCGCGCACATAAAATCCGTTGCTGGGGAGACACCACACATACAGTAATCAGCTGCTTGCCAGCACAGATTAAAATACTTGCTGCGGAATTGCACAGTACTTGCTGGAGAGACGCCACAGCCACGATTATCAGCTGCATGCCACACATGACATCAGTTCCTGGGGAGACTCTGCTCATTGCCCACTGTTGTGACAGAAAATTAAACGGATATTACGGACAAGGCGAAAGTACAGGGAGGGGCGGAATGAGTGGCAGAGTCACCGGCCTCTAGCAGATGCTTCAAAGGCTGCCTGACACGTCATGTAAGACAGAGAGGGCGGGACCTATAAAATATCACACGACCGATCCAATCGGATTTTGGTAAATGAGGTAACACCTAAAACATAAGGCACGAAAAATCCAATCGGGTACTGAGACGCGGAGAACAGCTTCCCCAAAGAGGTGGGATTAGTGTGTGTGTGCGTGTGTGTGTGTGGTGTGTGTGTGTGTGTGTCTGAGGATGTCAGATTTGCGATTAAGAAGCTTGGCCCAGTAAAGTGTAAAGTGTCAGTCTTTGAAGGGGTTTTCCTAAATATACGAATTTTCATGATATTACAATAGGATAACTTAAAAGTAGATTTATTTTCACGCACATAAAATGCATTGCTGGGGAGACGCCACACATACAATAATCAGCTGCACGCCAGCACAGATTAAAATGCTTGCTGGGGAACTGCACAGTACTTGCTGGAGAGACGCCACAGCAAGCTAAAATAAATAGAAGCAGGATAGGAGATCTTCAAACAGACACAACACATCAATCAACAGCCATAGAGGAAAGGATAAATGTAATATTAATTATACTTAATATATTGTCATATAAGTTTCTATTTTATTTTTATTATTATTTTACTTTAGGCTTCTTGCAAAAATATTTTTGACAAAAAAAAATTAAGACAAGAAACAGAATGAGGTCAAGGTCCCTTGCCATTTAATATAGACTGTTCCTACTAATGTTTATGCACTACTGTTCTAGCGCCCGTTATTGTAATGGGCTTAATGTCTAGTTATATTATATTATATCTCCATTCACCTATATGTTGTTGTTATTTCATTACATATGTGACTGCTACATGACTCCCAAAAGGCACTTTCACAATGACTCTTACTAGATAAATTTAATTAAAATGTAAATTGTTTTATCCTTTTGGGAGGGTCGGACATGTAGAAATATTTATTTATTTAAAAAAAAACACCCTAACGGCAATATACTTGGTGCAAGTGCCCCAGACTGGCCCTCAGGTAGAGGTGCAGTCTTAAACAGGGGCAACCCTGACCAATCCGAGCTCTTCACTCACTGCTTTTACCAATAAAATGTACTCATTGGGTATTCATATTCCACTTGCATTTTGTTGATGCTGATGGATGCTGGCATGAGTGGGCACAACCCACATTCACATGGGAATAGCAGTCAGACTACATACAGAAAGGAAGCTTGAGGGCATCTTCCATGAGTCAGCAGTGCTAACCACTGCAGCAAGATGCCATCAGGTTTTTCTGAATGAATGAAACTACTGCTAGGTGAAGGCTTTGTCTTTTGGAGGAAAAATATTTCCATGAAATCTTAAATGTTGTCACAGTCATTTTCAAACCTGCTTCCTCATATTCCAGGTAACAGGTGCCAGGATCTAACTTGGCAGCACTGTACACAAAACAGATAAAAAAGGCCTGGCCTGGGCAAAAGTCTCTTCAAAGGGCCCAGTCACACACACACACATCAACTCTCAGACATCACCATTTTTTAGGAATTCAGGAGGAACATCTGAGTACCCAAAGAAAAGCCCACCCAGACACAGACAGAATTCCACACAATGCTGAATTTAAAACTAGGATTACTGGAATGGCGAGGAGACAGCACCAGTCATTAGCCCGTTGGGTTGCACAGGGTTAAACATACAATTGGTAAAGATTTCTAACCAGTCATATTTTATAATTAAGTGCATTATGTCACTGTCCTCATTCTAAAATATTTTTATGATTTAAGTTTGGAAGGAGCAGATGTCTGGAGAAAGCTCATCCGAAGATGAAGAATTTAGGTAAGCCAAATCAGCCATTGTCAAAAGCATGAGACATGGCATTGTTTTTTTATGTTTGGCCGCAAACTGTTCACTAATAAATGAGTAAAGTGATCAGATGTTTCCTTATTTGAGCTGCTCTTTAGTTTTGTATTGCCAGTATCGGTTCATTGACATTTTTTATTCCTAGTAGTTTTTTAATGTTCACTTGAAATTCTTAGCAGAGAAAAGTAATATGCTGTGTGAGAAAAGCTTTCAGTCACTTCTTAAATAAAAGGGTCTCTCTAGTTTCTAACCACCTTATCAAGTGCAGGGCAGTTCTTGGCAGTAGACATCTCTGGATTGGAGGTCTGTACATCACAGGGCCAGTTCAGACGCACAGTCAGACTGACAGGTAGCCTAACGGGAACACCTCTGGCAAGTAGGAAAACATTAAGAGACAACACTCTGCCAAAATGCTGCCCTTAAATAAGGAGAGCACATAGAGGGAACAGTCAGGGTGGTCTTACAGAACCCTAAACCCCAAGACACAACTGATGCAGACCAGACTTTTCAAGATAATACCTTTATTAAACTAACTTATCTAATACAAACTCTTTCCTTTCTCCTTTTCGACAATCTTAATCCTAAAAACCTCCTTCTCTGAACAACTGAGCGCTCATCAGCACTTGTTGCCTGACTTTGAAAGCACCAGGCTGGGGCCATTCACCCCAGAATTACCTCCCACACACCAGGATTGCAGACAAGAAGCACTTCTAGTACGTCTACTTCGCTAGAGCTCATCGCAGTAGGCTCAGAGGTCTTCGAAAGGTCTGGAACTACAATTCGATTTGCTTCTGTCACCTCCAGCAGTGCATTGGCCATACTCTCTAATGCTTATAAGGCTGCTTTTATGGTTTCTGACAGCTGAAGCAATGTCCTCAAAGGGGCTGCAACCTTTGTTACTTCAAGCAGCTCAAGTTGTTGCGTTCATAGTGATATCATAAGACACCTGATGATGTGTTAGACCAACATGGCCTTGCCGATTGCCAGTGAGTACGCCATCACTTCTGCCTGTCATTCGTAGTCATCTCCCAATCTCTGTTTAAAAAACAGCTCTACATTTTCTTCCTTTTAGACGTAACAGATATCCCATTGGAGTTGAAATATCTCAAATACCTTTCAAGATATCTTAAAGTAAGCATGTAGGCATTTTCAGATATTTGAAATGCAATTCAAGATATCCCAAAATGAGTTCCTGTAAAATTGACTATTTTTTCAAAGAGGCTTTCTTTCTACTTTAAGATTCCTTGAATTTAATTTGGGATATTGTGGCCAAGTGCAAAAATGACAAGTCTCAACAAATAAAAGTTGAGAGGTCAACTGGGCTGTCCCGTTTAATTTAACTGAACGTTTTAACAAAAAAAAACAACACCTCCTCTGTGGTGGGCTAGTGCCCTGCCCGGGATTTGTTTCCTGCCTTGCACCCTGTGTTGGCTGGGATTGGCTCCAGCAGACCTTCGTGACCCTGTAGTTAGGATTTAGCGGGTTGGAAAATGACTGACTGACAACACCTCCTTGTGTTTAACTTTCTCCCCCTCCGGCTTTAAACTAAACAAAAAAAGGTTTGGCTTTAGCCGCAGGTTCAGGGTCGGTTGTCAGGAGCTCCGTCCGGTGGGTCGCTCTGGTCACAAAAGACACCTCTTTCTGGGCAGCTGGGGTTTTTATAGCTGGGGAACCGGAAGGGGCGGTGCTAAGTCGCCCCACTGGGTGGAGAGAAGGAGATGTTAGTGACAGCGCCCCCTATTGCCCCAACGGGTTGTTACATACCTTAAATATGCCAGTGAGAAGACTGTCCGACGTGCATGCGTGACAATATCGTAAAATGTACACAAAGCTATTTTAAGATATTTTGGAAATGTGTTTGAGATATCTTAAAATGTACTTCCAAAATCCCAATATTGTTAAGATGTGATTTTCAGATATCTGAAAAATTCATTTTATCTTCTTCTTCTTCTTTCAGCTGCTCGTGTTAGGAGTTGCCACAGCAGATCATCTTCTTCCGTATCTTCCTGTCCTCTTCATCTTGTTCTGTTACACCCATCACCTGCATGTCCTCACTCACCACATCCATAAACCTTCTCTTAGGCCTTCCTGAAAAATTCATTTTATGATATCTCAAAATAAGTCTTTTCCATTTCTAAATACTTTGAATTCCATTTACAAGATATCTTGACTCTCCTTTCAAAATATCTCAAAAACATTTTAAGATATCTTTATATAGAAAATTTTTTTTGAGGTATCTGCATTTACATTTATGTTTATTTGCTAAGCAGACACGTTTATCTAATACAGTGGTTCCCAACCCCATAAATGTTTGATTTATTTTCACACCCCCTACATAAGGAATATCACTATTTAGGATGAATAAGTAAAATTTCTCATTTTTGAACCACAAATTGAATGACATACAGTATTTCAGGTGAACAACCTGAACTCAGAAAATAATCTTGTACCTTAATGCATGAACTTTTATATAAATTAAGCAATTTACCTTTTATAATTCTCAATAATCTTATAAATGTGTATCCAGTGAAGTTTAGACACACTCAATTGACAATCCATGGGTTGGGGTATACTGCAAAGCATCAAGCGCCATGAGGAAATGACACATGAACAACAATCAAGGGGTTTGGGGGATTGGAGACCCCTGTGAAGCACTGGGTGACGGTGCACCATTAAGCAATGAAAAAGAGTCCATGAACTTTGTCCCCCAATAACACCTGCACTGCAGTTCAAACACAGATGAGCCGCACAGTTAAAATTGCTGCACTACTGCCAGGACCGCCAGCTGGAGAGATGGGCTGAGTGGAAGCAGCGGGTGTTGCATCCAATTCAGTCCCCCTTGTACCTGACTGACAAAAATGTCAATCAAATCTTGAAATCAGTGACATTTCATGATCAGGGCTTGCACATAAATCAATATTAGACCTCATCCTTCTCTGTGGGTCAGTGCAAAGTCCAAACTCCATTCTCTTTAAAAAAAAGTTATTCAACTTTATAAACACTCTGCCTGCAGCAAGGAACCAGCAAGAATGGGCATTATTGTGGCTATTCACAGGTGACAATTGTACACAAAATGCTTGATTCTTTTCCTAGAACAAGTGCACTAACAAATAAATGACCTACAGATGATGGCACACTGCAAGACACCGATTGCAGCATAATGAAGTTGGATAGCAATTTTGTCCAATCGCTATGCAACCTTCTTTGTTGCATCCCCGAAATGCCATCTCACAACCCCAGGAGTCATGCTACATACACAAATGATCTAAGTTTAATTTTTAGACATGTACAATACAATTCAAGATATCTCAAAATATCATTCAATCTATTTTCAGATATCAGAAAGGCATTTCAACATATCTCATAATAACTTTATGCTTATATTGAGATTTCTAAAATGCATTATAAGATATCTTAACATAAGATATCTTAAATACTGTATATACTGTATGTATGTATATTTTAATAAATATAAATGACTTGGATAGGAATGTAAGCAACAACCTGGTTAAGTTTATAGATTATACCAAGATAGGTGGATTGGCAGATAATCTCGAATCCATTGAGTCATTATAGAGAGACTTGGACAGCATACAGAAATTTAATGTCAGTAAATGTAAAGTATTACACATAGGAAGTAAAAATGTGAGGTTTGAATACACAGTGGGAGGACTGAAAATTGAAAGTATACCTTATGAGAAGGATATAGGAGTCATAGTGGACTCAACACTATCAACTGCCAGACAGTGTTCAGAAGCCATTAAGAAGGCTAACAGAATGTCAGGTTATATATCGCCTTGATGTGTGGAGTGCAAGTCACAGGAGGTTCTGCTCAAGCTTTATAACACACTGGTGAGGCCTCATCTGGAGTACTGGGTGCAGTTTTGGTCTCCAGGCTACAAAAAGGACATAGCAGCGCTAGAAAAGGTCCAGAGAAGAGCGACTAGGCTGATTCCAGGGATACAGGGGATGAGTTATGAGGAAAGATTAAAAGAGCTGAGCCTTTACAGTTTAAGCAAAAAGAAGATTAAGAGGTGACATGACTGAAGTGTTTAAAATTATGAAGGGAATCAGTCCAGTGGATCAAGATTGTTACTTTAAAATAAATTCATCAAGAACATGGGGACAGAGTTGGAAATTTGTTAAGTGTAAATTTCACACAAACATTAGGAAGTTTTTCTTTACACAGAGAACTGCAGACACATGGAATAAGTTAAGAAGAAGAGTGGTAGACAGTAGGACTTAAGGGACTTTTCAAAACACTTAATGTTATTTTCGAAAAGTAAGTGAACAGGAGTGGCGAGCTTTGTTGGTCTGAATGGGCTGTTCTCGTCTTGATTGCTGTAACTGTCTAATGAATGGCCTATTTAGTTGTCATCTAAATTGTTCTAATGTTGTAATAAACAGGAAGTCCCACTAAAACAAGAAGTGATTTTCCAAGATATCTTTAAATGAGTTTCGGACATCTTAAAATGTATGCAAGGTGAATCTGAGATATCTTGACATACATTTAAGATATCTGAAAATGTACTGCAGATGTCTTAAAATGTAAAGGAACATATTTTGGAAAAACTGGATGAAATTCATCTTGTGCAAAATAGCTGTGTACATACATATGCATAAATTTTCCATTAACATAAATTAAGAAATGTTTGGCGTGTGACGCTGAAAACGCAAAATACACTTTGCAGAAATCGAACGGTAAAAGGTACAAACACCTAAAAAGCAAAACATTATGGCTAGATCTGTGATAGCGTCAGATTTACTTTAAGTGCCAGGATTAATAAAAGTATTTTTTGAAAATATTTCCACATTTATTTGTCTTACATTTGTTCAAGAGCTTCACCTCCTTTTGGGTAATACAATTAAAGCCATGTAATTCATGTTTAAATAACTTCAAATGAGTTGATTGCTGTTTAAGTTGTCTTAAGTTGTCTTGTCTCACATCGACAGGTTACATGAAGATATGCACAAGACCATTAAACTTTTCTCGAAACTCTTCAATGATCGTATTCAGGATCTACAAAAGAACATTGATGACCTTCACATCATTGCAGATGGCGTGGACAGTTTCCACAAGAAAGCCACCATTGCCAACATTACTGGAGGAACCGTGAGTGCCGCTGGGGGGATTGTAACTATCGCTGGACTGATCCTGGCCCCCTTTACTCTGGGCGCCTCCCTTATGGTCTCAGGTGTGGGTCTGGGAGTGGCTGTGGCAGGGGGGGTGACCAGCGCTTCAGCTACCATTTCAGACACTGTGAGCAACTCGTTGGAGCGACAAAAAGTGGAAGAGATTATAAAGAGTTACCAGAAGGATATGAAGGCTTTTGTAGAATGCCTGGAAACTGTCAACTCCTGCCTAAAGAACGTGGAAGAGTTAAATGAGTCCAAGTTAAAAGAGTCTCTGGCAAATGAGGCTTTGCTAAAAACATCAAACAAAATTCAGTTAGGGGCAAGAGCTGGGAAAGCATTAACCAATGCTGCGGAGATTGCCAGGGTGGCCACATTAGCAAAAGCGTCAGGAGGACTGACAAGGGCAATCAGGGTGGCTGGAGTGGCAACTGGAGTCCTCTCAGGCCTGTTCCTTGGGCTGGATGTCTACTTCATTGCAAAAGACTCCATTGACCTTCATAATGGAGCCAAAACTGAATTTGCAACTAAAATCCGTGAAGTGGCAGATGAATTGCAATCTGGATTACAGGAACTCAATAAAATCTGCACAGATTTACAAAGTCTCATTCAGTAACCTGTATGTGTGAACTGATTTTTTCTTTATGCTAAAGCCCACCACTCCATAGAGTGTGTTCACTTAAGTAGTCTACTTCCTCTACTGGCTACTGTTTATATAGAAACTATTTCTCAAGGTGTTTCTGATCCTCGGGTATTTAGCATTTAAAGGTTTGTTCCATTGTTTTTTTGTTCATATATTAATTCGTTCATTGTATTTTCAGTAATGTATTTTATGAACTCTATTTCCAATGTTTTCATTAAACTTTGTAGTTTGTGCAATACAAATGCTTTTGTGAAAATACATTGACATTGAATATGCAGTTGTTTTCTATATTTTACTTCTTTTTTGGTGTCTGGTTCTTCACCAGATACTGCACTGGATATGTTGTTGAACAACTGGCTAACGCTTTTCATTTTTCATGTAATGTCATTCAGTCATCGCATCTTAAAATGTCAAAGGAGAGATGAATCAACCATTATTCCGAATCTCTGGTTAAAGCAGCCATTGTCATGTGTAACAGACCAGCCCGGACCACAAACAAACACCACGCCTTTCTCACACAAACACACCTTTAATTTCTTTTCTGCAGCAGTATACAGTGCACCAGTCACCACAGTTCTAAGTCCCTTTTTCTTTCCCCTAGCTGGCTCCACTCCTTCTCCCAGCAAGCTCAGTCTTCCTTCCACCCGACTCTGGCTCGCTGGGTTGTGGCAGCTGTCTCCTTTTATAGAGGACCTGGAAGTGCTCCAGTCTGGTTTTCGCCCTGGCCATAGCACTGAAACAGCCCTGGTCAGGGTCACCAATGATCTTCTGATGACGGCAGATACTGGTTCACCTTCACTACTTATCCTCCTTGACCTGACATCTGCTTTTGACACAATAGACCATAACATCCTTCTTCACCGCCTGCAATACACTATTGGACTCTCAGGAATTGTTCTAAATTGGTTTACATCATACCTGACTGGCAGAACTGAGCATGTCGCCCTTGGCAGCGCAAAGTCCCACACCCACAACGTCGCCTGTGGTGTTCCACAGGGCTCTGTGCTGGGCCCTATCCTTTTTACTATCTACATGCTCCCCCTTGGAACTGTCATTGGCAGACATGGTTTATCGTTCCATTGCTATGCCGATGACACTCAGCTTTACCTCAGGACTACTCCCACCTCCTCTACTGCTCCTCTGCCAACATCTATATTGTCTACCTGCCTGGAGGAGATAGAGGCTTGGATGAGGCTCAATTTTCTTCAGTTGAACAGATCCAAAACAGAAGCCATCTTAGTTGGTACATCACATCATCTTCGCTCTTCTACCATCACCAGTATTACTTTCTCTGGCCAAAATATTCCTCTTTCCACATCTGTTACTAATTTGGGTGTTAGAATGGACTCCCAACTTACTTTTGACACCCACATCAAATATCTCTGTAAGTCATCTTTTTACCATCTCAAGAACATCGCCAAACTCCGCCCATTACTCACCCTGGCAGATGCAGAGAAGCTCGTCCATGCCTTTGTCTCTTCCAGGCTGGATTACTGTAATGCACTCCTCATTGGGATTCCTGGCAAGAGTATCCAGAGACTCCAGTATATTCAGAACAGCGCTGCCAGGATCCTGATGAGGGTGCGAAAGTATGATCACATCACCCCAATCCTGAAAACCCTTCACTGGCACCCTGTTTCATTCAGAATAGAGTACAAGGTCTCCCTTCTTACCCATCAGTGCATTTATGGACATGCCCCTCTTTATCTACAGGAACTCCTTACCCCCCATAACTCCTTACGTTCCCTCCGCTCTGTACTCACTAACACTCTTCAAGTCCCCAGAACTAAGCTCAGCAGCATGGGTGACAGGGCGTTTTCATCGGTGGCGCCGAGGCTGTGGAATGCCCTCCCTGATTACCTGAGAGCCCCACAGTCGACTGAGGCCTTTAAGCGAAACCTAAAAACTCATCTTTTTAGAAAGTCATTTTGTTAAAGTATTTTATAGACTCTTCTGTTCTTTTTTTTTTTTTTTTTTTTTTTTATTTATTTTTTTTTTTTTTATTTTATTATTCTATTTTTACTCTGTAGCACTTTGGGATTGCTAAAATATAAAGTGCAATATAAATAAAATGTATTATTATTATTATTATTATGGCAGCACTGCACAGGAGGGCTCAGCCGTTCTCCACTAACCCCCTGGTGGTGTCCATGATCCACAGCAGGGTTGAGCTTCTCTGCTCTGTGGCAGTGTAGCAAGCCAGGAGGACTGGCCTCTGCCATCCCAGGGGAAGTATTACCCCGGGCAAGCTCCTTCCCTGGGTCCTTCTCTTATGGAGGTGTCTCGGCCAGGTAAGCATCCCGGCTGCCCATTACTCATGTTATTTTTTACAACGAATCCCAAGGTCACATCTTTTCTACAAATTCTTGTGCAATCACACACACATACGCACGCACTCCCATGCTGTTCAAATGGAATACCTGTGATGATGCGGTTCCTGCTCCATGCTCCCATCACTCCTTCAGGGAGCATCTTGAACCCAACACCATCTGTAATGTAACTGGATGAGCTGGACAATGAGGACACCGAACAAAGCAAGGGGAAGGTGTAAAGTGCAAACAGTGCTTTTATTTAAAAGAAACAAATCCAAACAGTGCCCGAACAAAGTGCAGTGCTCCAAAAGTCATTAAATAAATAATCCATTAAACCAGGGTAAAAATGTGGAGGTTAAAATCCCAATAAATATTCCATTTAAAACTGAGATTAAAATACTGGCAGGAAGCAAACCCTTCTTCAGCTGGCGGCTCCCCTGCTTCTCCCATCCGGGCCTTGCAGCAGGGGAGTCGCCCTACCTGCAGCTGACCTTCTCCTTCTGGTCTGGTATCCTTTCGATCCCTGGCTCCATACGGTTCTCGCCAGACCAAGACTTGGGTTCCCCAGTGACCAGGGCACTCACGCTGGGGCTTCAACCTCCCAAGCCCCCGACTCCCGCTCTCTTCCACGGCCTTATGCGGCAAGAAGTCCATATTCTTGGTCATTCCTGCTCCTCTGAAAAACTCAGCAGGGGTGACCCAATCCATCCACCCCGAGTTCTGGCCAAAAAGCCCACCAGGGCTCACTTCCCAGCAGAGGCGTAGCTAGGGTTTTCAGCGCCAGGGGACAACTGAAGATTTTGCGCCCCCTCCTGTTTGCCAAAATGCAATGGGGAAGGGAAATTTGGCACCCCCTGGATGCTGCGCCCGGGACAGATGTCCCCTCTTGCACCCCCTAGCTACGCCACTGCTTCCCAGCTGCCTACAACTACCAGCGAGCTTACTCTTCCTGCTCTTTTGCTCACTCAGTCACTCACACCTGCACCGGCTCTCAGCCTCTAGCTTCCTCTTCTTTCTCCTCTAACCTCTGTTCCCCTTTTCTGATCTTTCCTCTTACGCAGTCACACTTCTCCTAATGATAATGGGGACATGGCACAGGGGTGGCGATTAGCCGCTCCCAGTATCAGTTATGGACATGGACGATCCCACACCTGTGCACTTCACTGCGGAAACGCTGAAGGCTATATCGCACCCGGGAGCCACTCCGGCCACACTACCAAGCCCCCTCTTTAAGCCGTGAATGTGGCGATTATTTATTATAAAGCTCGCCATTCTTTTTGAGCTTCGGACGTGCTATATCACAATACCACAGAGAGACAATCACAGGTGTGAAATTGAGAAAAAGTCCTGAAATGTGTTTATCAGTTTTAAACTAAACTCTAGTACGAGTAAGAACAAGATCCAAGACTTCCTGGTAGATGTGTGGGCTATGTTGTCATCATACCTAAAACACTTTACTTAAGAGTTCCAACTGAACTTGGCCCTGCAGCTAGACAGGCATGGGAATTTCATAAATACAATGTGAAGACAATTTTGAGGCCCTTTGACATGATGGAGGACCACTTGAGCTGGGGCATCAATATTCACACTTACATTTATTAGATGGCATTGACGGCTCATCCTCTTCAACAGAGCGCGGGACTTCGGAAGGAACAGACATGGAGCAGTGAGGGAGGAAGGGGATACCCACCAAGCCAGCCAGATGAGCAGAATGAACCCTAACAGACAATGGGGTGACAGATGTTGCAGCCAAATCGCCCAGATCTGCCAGGCAAGAAGAAAAGAGGAAGGCCTAAGGAAAGGTTTATGGATGTGGTGTGAGAGGACATGCAGGTGATGGGTGTAACAGAACAAGATGGAGAGGACAGAAAGATATGGAAGAAGATGATCCGCTGTGGCAACCCCTAACAGAAGCAGCTGGAAGACAAAGAAGAGGAAGTGGCATTGTTTTTCTTTGCACATTACATTATTATCTACTTCAGATTTGCATATCTTACATTTACATTAATTTGCTTAACAGATTTTTATCCAAAGCAACTTACAAAAGAGGTCAACCTAATCGAGTACACATCAGTCTGGGGGACTGTTTAAAAACAAATGTTACAAGACAAAGCTACAAAATCAACTGTCATAAGTGATCATCATATGCCCTCAGAACAAAGTTGAAACAAGTTACACTTTCTATGCTGCAAAACCTAACAGCTAATATAAGTTAGAAAATTCTCCAAACAAAAAAGTCCCCAAACATTTCTTAAACTCATTGATGGAGTCGGAATTTCAGATGGAGGTGGGCAGCTCATTGCACCATCTAGAGTTACTGATGTAAAGAGTCAGGACTGAGGTGTGATTTCACACAGAGCTGGCATCACCAGACACCATTCATTAAGATAATGAATAGAAATAATAAACTGGTTAAGTTTGTAGATGATACCAAAATAGGTGGATTGGCAGATAATCTGGAATCCGTTGAAGCAGAAGAATTTGGACAGCAGCTTGTGCAGATTTGTGGCAGATGAAATTTAATGTCAGTAAATGTAAAGGACAACACATAGGAAGGGAAAATGTAAGGTTTGAAAACACAATGGGAGGTCTGGAAATCGAGAGTCCATCTTATGAGAAGGACTTAGGAGTCATAGTGGACTCTAAGCTATCGACTTCCCGACAGTGTTCAGAAGTCATTAAGAAGGCTAACAGAATGTCAGGTTATATAGCGCCTTGATGTGTGGAGTACAAGTCACAGGAGGTTCTGCTCAAGGTGCTTTATAACACACTGGTGAGGCCTCATCTTGGGTACTGGGTACAGTTTTCGTTTCCAGGCTACAAAAAGGACACAGCAGCACTAGAAAAGGTCCAGAGAAGAGCGACTAGGCTGATTCCAGGGCTACAGGGGATGAGTTATGAGGAAAGATTAAAAGAGTTTAGCCTTTACAGTTTTAGCAAAAGAAGATTAAGAGGTGACATGACTGAAGTGTTTAAAATTATGAAGGAGATTAGTACGGTGGATCAAGATTGTTTTTATAAAGTTCATCAAGAGCACGTGAACACAGTTGGAAACTTCCATCCATCCTTCCATTATCCAACCCTCTATATCCTAACTACAGGGTCACGGGGGTCTGCTGGAACCAGTCCCAGCCAACACAGGGCGCAAGGCAGGAAACAAACCTTGGGCAGGGTGCCAACCCACCGCAGGGCACACACAACAAGCACACACTAGGGACAATTTAAGATCACCAATGCACCTAATCTGCATGTCTTTGGACTGTGGGAGGAAACCGGAGTACCTGGAGGAAACCCACGCAGACACGGGGAGAACATGCAAACTCCACGCAGGGAGGACCCAGGAAGCAAACCCAGGTCTCCTAACTGCGAGGCAGCAACGCTACCACTGCACCACCGTGCCACCCCAGTTGGAAACTTGTTAAGGGAAAATTTCACACAAACATTAGCAAGTTTTTCTTTACACAAAGAACGATAGACACTTGGAGTAAGCTGGCAAGTAGTATGGTAGACAGTAAGACTTAAGGGACTTTCAAAACTCGACTTGATGTTTTTTAAGAAGAAGTGGATAGGACTGGCGAGCTTTGTTGGTCTGAATGGCCTGTTTTCATCTTGATTGCTCTAATTTTCTAATTAAGACCCTGAGTGGTTCAGAAGTAACACAGGACCTCACGAGTCTCTCCATATACTGTATAAGCCTACATATGACCCAGCATGGTCTTCCCTTACCATATGATATTTTAATATGTTGAAAACAACATACTAGATGTTCCAAGAGAAAAATAATGAAGAAAACAGATGACTGAAGAGATAACATGTTTCAGTATTTCCTTTTGCAGATTTCTTAATCCACCCAACCTGCTTTTTCTGTTACAGGACAGCAAGGAGTCGGAGTCTATCACATCATCTTATTACAAAGTCCTTTTTGCAGGTTTGTTTTTGTCTAATATACACTTTCATTTACAAAACACAACATTCTGCAGTCTCATTCATCCAAAGTAGAATGACTTAGGGGATGAGTCAGTTCTGGCCAGTTGAATTCAGGAACTTAAACCTTATGGGGCACACACATCCACTCAAAGGAAACCAACTGAGAGGCACCAGTAAAAAGTACGAGCACCTCAATTGTAATGGTTAGTGCTAATTTTACATTATAAGACAAAATATTTCAATTCAGTACACAGCATCATATAGTTTTGAGATTTTTCTGGTAATGAAGTCTGAGGTTTTGTGGTAAGGCATAATTATTTAGCAATCACCTTATGGCTTAAGGAAAAAATAAAATACTTTCACTAGAATGAAGAACAAAAAGACAGCACAATGGCTTTTCATTAAAACAAAAAACTTAATCAAAATGTAAATATTTACATACCCCGTCTGTTGATGGTGGAGGGGGATGCCCTTTTTGTTGTTCTTGTTGGTTTTAGGTCACCAGAACACATCAATACATTTACTGCTACTCCAGTCCTACTTTCACTAGACTTATCTTGGTATCACGGTCCTGGAGCATGGCACACTCGCATCACTACAACAATGTTTTTTTGCATCAGTAAGGTGCTGCTGGAGTATGTGAATTTCCCCTTGGGACTAATAAAGTATCTATCTATCTATCTATCTATCTATCTATCTATCTATCTATCTATCTATCTATCTATCTATCTATCTATCTATCTATCTATCTATCTATCTATCTATCTATCTATCTATCTATCTATCTATCTATCTATCTATCTATCTATCTATCTATCTATCTATCTATCAGGGCATAGACAGAAATGATCCACAATGCTTCTCAGCAGTACATGATCCTTCTTTTATCATCTTTTCAGGGAGTTCTGCCCATTGTGACTTTCAGCTGCTCTTTTGCTTGATGGATTTGCTCTTGCCCAGGTTCATGATTTTGATTGGTCTGTTACCTTTTACAGTTTGGCTGCCTCATTTAGCATATTCGATACCCTCTGACCTGGCAGACACACTTTTCTCTAAAGTCCAGCTGACTGCTAGCCCTGCAAATTTTTTTATTTTCTCAGGGGTCATTACAGCACTATACATCATGTCACTTGAATGTGGCGATGTGTTGTATGATTAGTACATGCAAGTAAAAGATTTCAGTGCACTCCATACACATTATAGTAATTACCCTGTAAACCTATAAAATAACATGTAGGTCTTTTATGATTTGGAATGAAAAAAAACAACAGATACAGTGAGGAAGTGAAATTCTACGTAAGAGAATTCAGAAATGAAATTAAAACCAAGGATGCAGGACCTCATTCTTCCCTACTACAGTCATGTGAAAATGTTTGGGAACCCCTCTTAATTCTTTGGATTTTTGTTTATCTTTACCTGAGCTGTCAAAGTAGCAACTTCCTCTTAATATATGACATGCCTTATGGAAACAGTAGTATTTCAGCAGTGACATTAAGTTTATTGGGTTAACAGAAAATATGCAATATGCATCATAACAAAATTAGACAGGTGCATAAATCTGGGCACCCCACCAGAGATATTACATCAATACTTAGTTGAGCCTCCTTTTGCAAATATAACAGCCTCTAGACGCCTCCTATAGCTGTTGATGAGTGTCTGGATTCTGGATGGAGGTATTTTTGACCATTCTTCCATACAAAATCTCTCCAGTTCAGTTAAATTTGATGGCTGCCAAGCATGGAGAGCCTGCTTCAAATCATCCCATAGATTTTTGATGATATTCAAGTCAGGGGACTGTGACGGCCATTCCAGAACATTGTACTTCTCCCTCTGCAGGAATGCCTTTGTAGATTTCGAATTGTGTTTTGGGTCATTGTCTTGTTGGAATATCCAACCCCTGTGTAACTTCAACTTTGTGACTGATGCTTGAACATTATCCTGAAGAATTTGTTGATATTGGGCTGAATTCATCTGACCCTCGACTTTAACAAGGGCCCCAGTCCCTGAACTAGCCATACAGCGCCACAGCATGATTGAACCTCCACCAAATTTGACTGTAGGTAGCAGGTGTTTTTCTTGGAATTTGGTTCTTCTTCTACCATGCAAAGTGCTTTTGTTATGAACAAATAACTCAATTTTTGTCTCATCAGTCCAAATCACTTTGTTCCAAAATGAATCTGGCTTGTCTAAATGAGCATTTGCATACAAGCAACAAGTCTTGCTCATAGTGTCATAGCAAAGGGGATGCTTGTGTCAATGTGGTATTTCATTTTTTTATTTTTAGTTAGTTTCCAGTTATTTATAAAACCCTTTTTTTCACTCATTCTGGGGTATTGAGTGTTTCTTTATTTGAGGAAAATATACATTTTAATGATTTTATCACAAAGATGCAACAGAGCAAAATTTGAAGACACTGAAGGAGTCTTAATATTTTCTAAATCCACTGTATGTCCTGGGTATGATAATAATAATAATTCTTTGCATTTATTTAGATCTTTTCTCACTACTCATGATGGTAACCTTGCAGGGAAATCTTGGGGATTGGGGGCAGGATTGGCACATCAGCCACCATAAAAACATCACGCAGCTCTGAAACAGCAGACAGAACTTTTTTCTGCTCTCTGTGGGATTAACTCTGCTGCAACTGACCATAGGAAGGCTGCTCACATTATGAAGGGGATGGGGGAAAGCCCTCGGGAGCCTCCTTCTTGGAAGAGTCAAATGGGGTGAGGCCTGTTGGAGATCGAAACTGGTGTGGTGCAATTCCCCGAGGCTGATCTGGCTCACAGGATCCTCATTGTTGAGGACCCGAGTGGCTGGACCAGGCCAAGGGAACTCCCCACGTAACACATGGCTGCAGCATAGATGGTCATTTCACAGGAGTGGGACTGGACTGTGTGTTTGCCCTGCGGGTTGCCAATCAGGATCCTGAGCTGTTTTGTCAAGTGGTGAGTGTGGAAACACACTGTACTAGCACATGCTCCCTATCCTGACTTAACTGTATGTGGACATCCTTCAATGTTGCTGGATATCATGGCTGGCCTGTACACTGGTACTGTGAATGCTGTGCAGAGTGGAGGCAGGACCTTTGCATTTTTCCCAGTTGATTCTGGGGTTCGTCAGGGGTGTGTTTTTGCTCCTACTCTGTTCAGTGCTTGTATGGACTGGGTGTTGGGCAAGGTCGTGGAGTCCAGCGGCTGTGGGGCATCTGTTGGTGAAGAAAGGTTCACAGATCTTGACTTTGCTAAAGATGCTGTGATCTTTGTGGAGTCAATGGAGGCTCTGATCAGGACACTCGGGAGGCTGAGTGAGGAGTCTGAGTGTCTGGGCTTGCGAGTGTCCTGGATAAAAACCAAGATGACCTCTTGGGCACAGCCATCAGCAGTGTGTCTGTTTGCGGAGAGAGTGTTGACCTTGTCAAGAGGTTTACTTACCTCGGCAGTGACATTCATGTCTCTGGTGACTCTTCCTGTGAAGTCAGTAGATGGATTGGGAGAGCATGGGGGTCATGAGGTCACTGGAAAGGGGTGTGTGGCGCTCCCGATATCTATGCAAAAGGACGAAGGTCCAAGTCTTTAGAGTCCTGGTGCTTTCTGTCTTGCTATATGGTTGCGAGACATGGACGCTATCCAGTGACCTGAGACAAAGACTGGACTCCTTTGGTACTGTGTCTCTCTGGAAAATCCTTGGGTACCGTTGGTTTGACTTTTTGTTGAATGAGCGGTTGCTTATGGAGTCCCGAATGAGGCACATTACCTGCATTGTGAGGGAGCGTCAGTTACGGCACTACGGCCATATGGCGTGTTTCCCCGAGGGTGATCCAGCTCGTAAGATACTCCTTATTGGGGACTCGAGTGGCTGGACCAGGCCATGGGATTGCCCATGTAACACCTGGCTGCGGCAGATAGAGTGTTATTTCCGGAGGGCGGGACTGGACCACATGTCTGCCTGGGGGGTTGCAAACTGGGATCCTGAGTTGTTTCTCCATGTAGTGGGTGCGGCAACGCACTGTACCAGTGCATGCTCCCCAACTTGACTTGACTTGACTTGATAAGTTACTCTTGCTGAGGATATGGTAATAAAATAACTGAGTACGTTTCTGAAAGAAAACTCATTGACACTAGTCTGTAAATATATGGGGAGAATGTGCAAACTCCATGAAGAAAATGGAGCTGTGAGCCCAAAATGACAGCTCTGCACAACTCTGCCTATGCTAAAACATCTGTACTGAACTTATTAAATTTCAACTTAATAAAATAAAATGTATACTTATAACATCTGTTCAGTTCAAGTTATTTGATTGCATGCTACACTCCTGCTTAGTCTTTCTCTCTCTAGACCACTGAAGTATAGGTGTGCATTACCATACTGGTAGCAGCAGACAATATCTTTGTGAAATAACAAAATAAGCTTCTGTATCGTAAAGGAATGTCAGCAATCAAAAATATGACTTTTTCAGTTACTATTGTCTAGTTGTCTATAGAACAGAGACAGCAATTTTTGTCTGGGCTTCAGTTTTCAATTATGTCATGTGAAAAAGGTGCTATATAGGCACCGATCTGACACAGATTTATATGGAGGCACATGTAAAATAAATAAACTATTTATTTTTGTCTTCACCTGTTGGGTGCACATCTTCCCTGTGTCCCACAGGCAGTACATAGTTCCCAAGCACCAACACCAGGTAAAACACAAATAAGCACTCTCTCTTCCACCACCACTCCTCCCTGTCCTCCTCCTCACAATTCTGGCTCCTCGAGTGGTGGCTGCTGGCCCCTTTTATAGTTCACCCAGAAGTGCTCCAGGTGCTTGATTGCCGTGTTCTGGCTGCACTTCCAGGTGTGGCGAATGTGTTGCCCATACGGGCTCAGTAGTCCCAGTTGCAGCATCCCCTGCTGGTGCCTGCAGGACCCAACAGGGCTGCATCCAACTCCAATTCCCATGGAGCCCTGCGGGAAACCAAGGTACCGCTCCAACCCAGGGGGGCAGCCATCTAGCGTCCAGGGGGAGGTATTGCACCGTTCAGGGCTGCTTCCCTTGGATATAGAGTGCAGGGGCGTCCCTGGTGGGCATGGACCCCGGCTGCCTGCCACAGTCAATAACAGTTCTTGCCGATGACTTTTAATATTAAATCCACACCCTTGGCTCTGAAAGGCTGCTATGGTGAATGAGTGAGAAATATCAACCCTAGAGGGTCACAGTAGCTGCAGGTTTTTGTTCCCACCCAATTTTTTAATTAGAAACAAGTCATTGTCAATGACAGATCTTTTTTAATTTCTTGACATGTTAACATATTAGCTCTGTAATATATGCCAGGTCATTTTTATATCGTAGTGTTTTCCTTTCCAAGGATATCATCCAAATGAGTTGAAGACTAAAATGGATGAATAATCCTCAGTCCTTCACTTATTCCTTTTCATTGTCCTTCCAAATATTTCATTAAACTAGATACAAGGGTTGTCTGGGTTCCGAGCGGAATCACTCGAAATAAGTAGCCAAGGATTTTTTTTTCTATTTTTCTCATGTACTTCGATCCTTTTTAAACTTTTTCCAAGTATTCACCGCCAACATCAATGCACTTTTGGGCTCTTCTGACCCACGCCGCAAAACACTCGCGAAAGGCTGTCTTTGGGAGGTTGTCCAGCTGTTCTTTGACAGCTGCAATCAGTTCCTCCCGAGTTTCGAAGTTGTGGCCTTGTAGGGGTTCTGTCACCTTCGGGAAGAGCCAAAAGTCACATGGTGCAAGATCAGGCGAGTAGGGTGGCAGGTTCAAAACGTTGACACCACTGTCTTCAATGAAATGCTTCGTCGCATTAGCCGTGTGGGCTGGCGCATTGTCATGATGCAAAAAGTGCCTTTGCAAGTTCTTGGACCAGCCTCTAGCCATCGCAGAAAAAACGTCAGGCAGGCACTGAGTGGTGTACCACTCAGAGGTCACAGTTTTCCTCTCTATCAGCGGAATTGACACAACAATGCCATCGATGTTAAAAAAGATGGCAAACATGGTGTGTTCCACGAGCGATTAAACCATCAGAAAAGTCATAAAAAATCATCACTCGAAAGTCACGCACGCACGGAGTCGGGAGCTTCACCGCTAGCACCGGCTGCGCACTCTCAGTTCGTTTGCTTCTCGTGTTCATTCTGAAGGAAGAGAGGGAGCAAAACATCTGAACAAAAACATGCAACCACTTGAATAATCCCTCTACACAGCAGAACAGGTTTCGACAGGCTGACACTCAACAAACGATAAAATTCCGCGCGGAACCCAGACAACCCTCATATGCTGGGAGCATGCACTGATATCACCAAACACACGACGAACCACTTGAATTGGGATCCGAATGCAGCGGGTGACACCTCAGCACCACATTGGAACATTGTGAGTCTTTTTATGGTGGCTAAAGACAGTGGCGTAGCTAGGGGCGGCCGGAGGGGGCGGTTCGCCCCGGGCGGCACATTTTTGGGGGTGGCATTATTGGCCAAAAGGCTCAGAACACTTCACGTGTAAGCAGCAGGGTTCGGACAAATATCACTCATGAATGAAAAAAAGTCAAATTCTCTGATTTTCATCCACAAATGCTTCAAAAATAATTTTCAGATGGTCCTTCTGTGACGGCTTCAGACACGGCAGTTGAAATTTATGAGGCAATAACAAAAATAAACAGAAACATTACACCGATAATAATTTCTAGGAAGATAAACAACTAATTCACAATGTATAATTTCGTTTCGTTATAAATCCGAATTCGTTCTTGCTCATCCCCACCTATCACTTGTACACCACACTGGTTCTGGTTTTCGCAGCGTAATTATATTAAACTAATAATCAGAACATGGCTTATCAGTGCGTCTATACTATATTTTTGTCTAGTTGATGCTTATAAATAATTATATGTGAAAAAAATATTGCTGCTTCTCTGTATATAAATAAATCTATGCAAAATGTATTTTAATTTTTCTCTATACGTCATTTTAATTTTCTATTTAAATAGGTTAACATATTCAGATTCGTTGGAGGGTGGCAAATTGAAGCCCCGCCCCGCCCCGAGTGACACGAACTCAAGCTACGCCTCTGGCTAAAGAGCCAATCCTGCCGTCATCCCCCAGGTTGGAGGACCAGCTTGCAGGGCTGGATAGATGGTCCACTACAAATACACACAGGTGTAAATGAAAGCAAGTTAAATGGAGAACTGCTGGTTCGTTTGATATTTGTATCTTATTGCTAATAAGGGCCAATTAAAAATGCTGCTGTTTAAGACTAAAATAAGCAATTAAGAGTTAAAAATCTTAACAAGCAAGACACCTAAAATTAAACAGAAAAGTGTTGATTGAGCAATAAGTGCTTTATCAGCAATAATTGAGTTCTCATTAATTAAAAATTGGGTTGAAACAAAATCCTGCAGCCACTATGGCCCTCCAGGACCATTGGTGCTCAGCCCTGCTGTGGAGGAAGACAAGCAGCTAAGTGAAGTCCATCCATCCATCCATTGTCTCCCGCTTATCCGAGGTCGGGTTGCGGGGGCAGCAGCTTGAGCAGAGATGCCCAGACTTCCCTCTCCCCGGCCACTTCTTCCAGCTCTTCCGGGAGAATTCCAAGGCGTTCCCAGGCCAGCTGGGAGACATAGTCCCTCCAGCGTGTCCTGGGTCTTCCCCGGGACCTCCTCCCGGTTAGACATGCCCGGAACACCTCACCAGGGAGGCGTCCAGGAGGTATCCTGATCAGATGCCCGAGCCACCTCATCTGACTCCTCTCGATGCGGAGGAGCAGCGGCTCTAGTCTGAGCCCCTCCCGGATGACTGAGCTTCTCACCCTATCTTTAAGGGAGCCCAGACACCCTGCGGAGGAAACTCATTTCAGCCACTTGTATTCGCGATCTCGTTCTTTCGGTCACTACCCATAGCTCATGACCATAGGTGAGGGTAGGAACATAGATCGACTGGTAAATTGAGAGCTTCGCCTTGCGGCTCAGCTCCTTTTTCACCACGACAGACCGATGCAGAGCACGCATTACTGCGGATGCCGCATTGATCCGCCTGTCAATCTCACTAAGTGAAGTGCACAATTTAATATGTCTGAATCTCACAAAGGTGTAAGTTTTTCCATTTTATTTTTGCTTTCTAAAATGATATGGATACCCTGTATTGCAATATGTGTGCAATGTTAAGATGTGCCTCAATACTCAATAACATTTTAGGGTTAGAAAATACCAAACTTATCCTTCACTTTTATTGAATAAGCCTTGGAGCCAAGTCTCCTTTCTTTTTAGAAGGGACCAGAGGTGCTTTATGCAGGAAACAGGCAAGATGGATGTCAGGCCATGGTGGTTGGCATTTCACAAATCTTCACCAGAGCTGCAGCTAAAAAGCTGTTCAAGGAACCTCTGCTGAGACAAGAGGAGATCATTCTGATAACTGGGTAAAAAACTATAGTCAATGAAGCTGGTTTATAAACTTACTGTTTAGTCTCGAGTCTTCCTTTGTGAAGCAGTCAAGTTTGGTTTCAAATGGTTTTTTATTTTCATATTTTACAAGTTTTTATTCCTTAAATAGTTCAGTTTAGTAGTAGGCATAAATCCTGTGTTTGGTGAGGGCTCTTCTATTGTCTGTGACGCTGCTCCTGTAGAAATGTTTCCAGTCTCTTCATCTCCCAAAGGATGGCTCTCTTAATGCAAAAATAATTACACAGTTTGTAATGAATCAGAATTTATCAGACCAATGGAGCTTTTTAAATTCTAGCCTAAGAACATACTCCTTCTTCTCATAAGTTCATCATAGTTACTGATGAATTGATCATTTCTTCATAGACAATCATTTTTTGCCCATTACACTGGTCTACAAAAAAATATTTTTTGTTTGCTTCTGGGAACTTCAGACCAACTCTTTATTAAGTTTTTTTACACTGATTTCATATATGAAATCAGAATTAAGGTAGCACGTCAGGTTTTTGAAATACACATCATTGACGTTTTGACAATTTTGAATATCAATAGAATATATCAACACGATATCTGGAGTTTGGAATATGTCCCAACCTTTGAGGCTAAGGATCTGTGCTGGTAATCAGAAGGTTGCTGGTTCGAATCCCCGTCACTGCCAAAAGAGATCCTACTCTGCTGGGTCCTAGGGCAAGACCCTTAACCTGAAATTGCTCCAGGGGCGCTGTACAATGGCTGACCCTGCGCGCTGACCCCAAGGGGTATGCAAAAACTAACAAATTCCTAATACAAGAAATTGTATAAGGCGAAATAAAGAACAAAAAAAAATGGTTTTGAAGTGTTTATTCAGAAAAACAAACCAGAAGACGATACCAGAGACACGTTACAGCATATTTATGTCAATTTAACTCAATATAAAAGTGAGGTCAGCGTGCCCAAAAATGTTGGAGGCACTCGCTTTTGCACTTGTACTGCACATCCATCTCTCTTTGCAAGAACCAACAGTAGTCACCCATCATGCTCGGAGTGAATTTTTCCTGATTTCAGTTTTCCATCACCTTTATATCTTGATGAAATCTTTCCCCATGCTCATCTCTGACATCACTTAGATTTGGTGGAAAAAAGTTGAGATGAGAATGTAAAAAATGCGTCTTCAGTGACATTCTGGCTCCCATAAGCTAATATACTTTCAGCATATTCTCCACAAGCTCAGTATAATTCTCTGCTTTGTGACCGTCAAGAAAATTCTGGACAACCCGCACGAATGAGAGTGTTGATTCAGTGGGCTTCAGTTTCCTTTTGAACTCCTCATCAAGCATCAGTTCACGGATTTCAGGGCTAACAAAAACACCTTCCTTAATTTTGGCTTCACTTTTTTCTTAAATGCTGAAACACATCGCCTTTACTGTCCAGTCACCCTAGTTGTCCAAGACCTGGAACATCATAACTAAAAAAAAGAGACGTGCTAGACGAAAACGGTTTCCAGATTTGGAGTCAGCAAGTAAAATTTGTTGAAGTACAGATGAAAGAATCCCAGTAGCAAAATGCTTGTTGGCCAGTGTAACCAAAGTAAGTATGGCGCTATTGTTATCTACATCCATGCCCCTCTAACCACGAAGCTTAAATCATTGTACCCTACACACTCGTCTCATAGCTGGCATCTTAGCCCCCCTGTCATTAGCTGATGAGCAGACAGCCTTGGTGTCACAATCCCTCCTGACCCACTAGCAGCTGTGTTTGATGGACTCCCAGATGGGTTTATAGTGGAGAAGGACAAACAAATCGTAATTGCCTTTACCTCACCACTAGCACACAGACTTATCTTGCTCAACTGGAAGAATCCCACCTCACCACTTTTAAGTCAGGGGGTAAGTGATGTTCTGTACTACCTGAAATCAAATTCTCACTCAAAGGATCTGTTCAAAGCTTTTTAAAATGTGACACGATCTAATCATTAACATTTTAGAATAAGCTTCTATATCGGGGAAAGGATACTCTTCCTTCCTTGCTGCTTTTAACGCTTTGCTTTGTTGTCTGGCTCTCTTCTCTTTCTTTCGGGTGGTGGTTGAAATTTGGTTTGTTAAATTTGATTTGATTGTATGGATTGTATGGATTGTTATTTGCTTCTGATTAAATTTAATAAGAAAAAAAAAATTGTGGTTTGATTGTATCCTGTTGGCTTTGGGCTTTGAACAGCCTGTCACGTCATAATTTACTCAATGAACTTTGATCGGGCTCAGAGTTCAAGTTTATGCTAGTGAATGCAAACAGAGGTGAGACTATCTTACATTTATTCTGTTAAGCTTGGAATTGTAAAAATCTGTGAAATGTCTGTTCTTTACTTCATTAAAAGTGAGTGAGTTTGTATTAAACTTTATAGAAAATGAACATTAATTTGCAGAACAGTCTATCCCTTTTAACAAGTTAGACGTGAAAATCTCCAAAGAAACCTTAAAAAAAATCAAAGCTGCTTAAATAACATTTGATTATTTTTACCATTTGCAGCGCCTTCATGTTATATTAGTATACTGAGGAATGATATGACAGATGTAATATTTGACAGTGTCTCAATGTAATTAGTGGCCAGTTGTGGCCGACAGGTAAGGCAAAGTGTAACGGAAAGTAACACTTCCTCATTGGAGTGTTTTAATTCAAATTACAAAAATGAAGAATAATTAATTTTTTAGATTGCAGTTTCAGAGAATAACAACTCAGTAAAGACTGGAAGGAGGAGACCTCTTCGATGTGTATGCGTACAGTATAAATGTATTTGTAAAGTTTCATTTCATGTATTAAATTTATGTCACTTAGTCACTAAAAACATGGACAATAGAAAAGAAGGGATAGCAATCATTTTAAATTTACAATATTTTCCTTGTTAGTTAAGACACCTTTATTTGATACAATTTAAAAATAAATCAATATTCATTTGTACAATACAATAATCTAGGAAGAAAGAAAAGAATTAAAAAGTAAGCAAGGAAAACATTTTTACGTTAATTAAGTGAATTAAGTTAAGTGAATTAAGACTTCAGTCTAATTCAATTTATTGTCACTGTAACGTAGTTTGATAAAAACTATTTCTTTTAGTTCAATAGTGCAAAAAATAGAACAACAATGCAATATACACTTGCTGAGTACATTTTTCGGATCACTATACTAATGGAGGGTCGGGCCTCCTTTTGTTCTCAAAACAGCCTTAATGTTGGAAGAACTTGTTTGAGATTCTGGTCCATGTTAGCCTGACTGCATCACACAATTCCCTCTGGGAATCTCCTGTTCTACTGCATCCCAAAGATGTTCTAGTGGATTCCGATCCAGTGACTGGTAAGGCCACTGAAGAACACCAGCTTCATGAAATCACTTTGAGACTTTTGCGAGCAGCCATTAGAAGATGGGTAAACCACAGACATAAAGGTCTGCAACGATACTCAAATAGGCCATGGCATTCAAGCAATGATGGATTGGTATTAAATATTCCAAGAAAATATTCCTTGCACCATTACACCACCAGCAGCAGCCTGGACTGTTAAAATAAGGCATGTTGAGTGCATGGATTCATGCTGTTGGAGCCAAATTCTGACCCTACCATCTGTGTGCAGAAATTGAGATTCATCAGACCAGGCTACTTGTTTCAAGTCTTCATCTGTCCAGGTTTGATGAGCCCATTGCAGCCTCTGCTTTCTGTCCTTGGCTGACAGGAGTGGAACCCAACATGGTCTTCTGCTGCCTCAAGGCTCGGCGTGTTGTGCATTCTGAGATACGTTTCTACTCACCCAGTTTGAAATGAATAGTCATCTGAGTTACTGTAGTCTCTCTCTGTCAGCTCAAATTAGTCTGGCTGTTTTCCTCTCATCAACAAGGCCTTTCCATCAGTTCGCTGTCGCTAATCTGGGTGTTTTTTGCTTTTTTGCACCTTTCTGAGTAAATTTTACAGACTGTTGTGCACGAGAATCAGAGGAGAGCAGCAGTTACAGAAACTCTCAAACAGTCGTGCCACGGTCAACGTCACTCAGATCAGATTTTTTCCCCATTATGTAGTTTGATGTGCACATGAACCAAAGCCCTTGACCTGTATCTGCATGACTTTATGCATAGCAATGCTGTCCCATGATTGGCTGATTAGATAACTGCATGGATAAGCAGGTGTACAGGTGTCCCTAAGCATTTAATCAGTGAGCTTATGTAAAATGATGCCGCAGAAACAAATTAATGTGTAAGGATTGTGACACGATTTCAAGTGCATGTCTCACTGTATCGCATTTGTGGCAGCTTTCTTTGAAAGGTATTCAGAACAATGGAGTGTGGCTTTTCTTTGCTCATGTCTCCATTGTTGGCCCTAACTCTCTTTCAACATCTTGGTCAAGGATGTCAACAGTGGAAAGTGTGTTTTAAAGATTCCTTCATGCCTTGAGTAACACTTCTTATATTGCATTTCCATTGAGGAGAGGTCAGACATGGCTTTGCTGTAGCAGGTGACTCTGTACCCCTTTCATGTCCCGTCTGGATGTACCCCTCTAATAAAACCTTTGTGAGTACAGCTATAAATATTACAACTTTTGAACCAATTAGTTTTTTTTCATATGTTTATCAAGGAATTAAACAGGTGGGGCATTGCACGAGTTCTTCACAGGGCCCACTTACAGTACATGCATACTGACAGGACCAATTTGGAATCATCCTTTAACAGCCTAACCTGAATATATTTGGTAATATAGCAGAAAACCCTCACAGACGCAAAAAGAACAGATAAAATGGAGGGGCTGAAGAGCTTATTTTAAAATAGCAGTTGGAATCACTGTAGTAGTAGGGTGTTGAACCGTGTTAGCCATTATAGATGCAACGAGAAGTCAAGCAGAATGACACCTTTTATCGGCTAACTATAAAGATTACAATATGCAAGCTTTCAAGCCAACTCAGGCCCTTTCTTTAGGAAGTTCACTGTAATAATCCATCCATCCATTTTCCAACCCGCTGAATCCGAACACAGGGGTCTACTGGAGCCAATCCCAGCCAACACAGGGCACAAGACAGGAACCAATCCTGGGCAGGGTGACAACCCACCGCAAGACACACACAAACACACCAAGCACACACTACGGCCAATTTAGAATCACCAATCCACCTAACCTGCATGTCTTTGGACTGTGGGAGGAAACCGGAGCGCCCGGAGGAAACCCACACAGACACGGGGAGAACATGCAAACTCCACACAAGGAGGACCTGGGAAGCGAACCCAGGTCCCAGGTCTCCCAACTGCGAGGCAGCAGCGCTACCCAATGCGCCACCGTGCCGCCCTACTGTATATATATATATATATATATATATATATATATATATATATATATGTAGTTATTATACTTTGATAATCCTTTTGTTATTGTATTATTCTGTTTCTTATAACGAGTGTGCCTCAGTTACCTTGATACAAGTCTAAAGGCTGAGACCACCATTGCCAACAACAGAGAATGGAAAGGTAAATAAAATAGGAGGTTTGCTGAATTATTTAATTAATTACCTGTATTGCTGAAGGCAAAACTAATATTTAATTCAATTTTCCAACCCGCTGAATCCAAACACAGGGTAATAATTAATTAACCAAGTTAAAATTTCTTTTTTAAATTCCACATTATTATGGCATCGTCCTGAATGACCGTCTTATTGATTATTATTCTATAATATGGAGACCAAATCTGCACACAATCCTCCAGACAAAGTCTCACGACTCTGTTATACACAGTAGATTAATCGTTTACCACCTTTGTCTTCGTGATGTGGGGATCCCCAATTTGCATAAGAGAGAAGGAGGTGAGCCCTGGTTTCCAAGAAAATCAACTTTATTGTAGTGAAAAAAGCATTTATTGAAACTGGAGCTGCCACTTCAGTACATACAAGCACAGTAATCAAGCAGTGACGTTGTCGTTCGTTGTTCAGTTTAGGAGCAGATGGCCTCCCCTCATCAGGCAGGTTCAGTGGTGGACCCAACTCATTCTGGAGGAGAGAAGACAACAAAAGAGCACAAGGCCAGGTCAGTGGCCAGTTTTTAATGGTCCCTGCATCAACCATTGGGAGACAGACATGTTACACAAGGGGCCTGCAAACGTGCAGTTGTACTGGCGATGGACACTTGGAATAAGCTACCAAGTAGTGTGGTAGAACTTTAGGAACTCTCAAAACTAGCCTTGATGTTTTTTTAGAAGAATTAATTGGATAGGACTGGGCTGAATGGCCTGTTCTCATCTAGATTGTTCTAATGTTCTAATATTTTGTTAACCTTCTTAATGGCTTGTTGATAGTGACAAGTCTACTATCTTAAATGGCACTCTCAAGTTTCAAAACTTTCATTGTGTATTCAAATCTGACATTTTTACTTCCTGCCTTGTAATAATTTGCATCCATTTACATTAAATTAATTTGATTTACCACTTATCTGCCCAAGGGTGGCATGGTGGCACAGTGGTAGCGCTGCTGCCTCACAGTTAGGAGACCCGGGTTCGCTTCCCGGGTCCACCCTGCGTGGAGTTTGCATGCTCTCCCCATGTCTGCGTGGGTTTCCTTCCACAGTCCAAAGACATGCAGGTTATGGGCATTGGCGATCCTAAATTGTCCCCAGTGTGTGCTTGGTGTGTGTGTGTGTGTGTGTGTGTGTGTGTGTGCCCTGCCCAGGGTTTGTTTCCTGCCTTGCGCCCTGTGTTGGCTGGGATTGGCTCCAGCAGACCCCCGTGACCCTGTAGTTA